>NC_133326.1:80610244-80910244 GCF_042186555.1 Aquarana catesbeiana | reverse complement strand
TGCCCATCAAAAAAGACAGTCCACCTCACTGCACAGCTCTTTCCATTAATTAGAAAAGAACGTGAAAATAAGACTTTTTTTTTTTCTTTTCCTATTTTCTGCAGGAAGGTGAATTCTATATTTTGCAAGCTGCTATCAGCAACGCCACCTTCTCTGGGCACTGACTCAAATGATGAAAAGTTTGTTTAATGGTATAGTTGTATGAATTCTAAACACATACTTTATTTTGCCACAAGTTCTAACATCTCCTGGAAACTGCTAAAGCTCATAATATTGCCCAGTAAATTACATTTTTTTTTGTAGGTGGGTGGATGAGCTGTCGAGGTCAATGCTATGGTTGATCATCAGTTATTTTTTATGGCAGCATTTAGATTCCTTCTTGGTTATGACGGCACATCTCATATAGTAATAGATTTATAGTTAAATCTATGGAGCAGCCATCACATGTTAAAAGAGTCTGAAGTATATTTCTTTCCATCGTGCCATACACCCCTCCAATTCTCCAGGAATAAAGAATCTTATTTTATGACACCATGCACAATACAGCTGCAGATCCAGGCCACAAATTAAAGTGACAATTTAAGTCTATACACCGAAAGCATATCAAATCAACCCAATCACAATATGTCTTTATATATTCTTCTTATGTGCCCTTGGAACATTAGAACTCACAAATTAAAAAATTGATATGTTCCATAATCATCATTATACAAATAATGTTTATTTTTTGAATGCACTGCAACCTAGGAGGCAAAAAAAATGACAATCTCATATACAGTATATATATAGATATATATCTATACCCAATACTTTCAAAAATATTTGGGCACCTGCCTTTACACACACAAGAACTTTAATGGCATCCCAGTCTTAGTCCGTAGGGTTCAACATTGAGTTGGCCCACCCGTTGCAGCTCTAACAGCTTCAACTCTTCTGGGAAGGCTGTCCACAAGGTTTACTGTAGAAGTGTGTCTATGGGAATGTTTGACCATTCTCCCAGAAGAGCATTTGTGAGGTCAGGCACTGATGTTGGACGAGAAGGCCTGGCTCGCAGCCTCCGCTCTACGTCATCCCAAAGGTGTTCTATCAGGTTGAGGTCAGGACTCTGTGCAGGCCAGTCAAGTTCCTCCACCCCAAACTCGCCCGTCCATGTCTTTATGGACCTTGCTTTATGGACCAGGCCTGTAGGTTGAGCCAAATGCTCCAAGTGCGTAGCCATGCCTCCATTCTCGTCTGGTACCTCCTATCCTTCGGGTGACGTCACTTCCATTGTGCGTTCCACGCTGGTCAGCGTGGCTTCCTTGGGCTCCTCCTGGCTTCCGAGTCAGCCATCTCCCTGCCCAGCAGCCGGAACAGATGACAGCAATCTTGCAGGATGGTTTTAGGAGGATCCACATCCACAGATACTGACACCAGATGAGCATTTGTACTATTTATTTTTTGTGAGTGTTTTTAATCTTTTTCTATTAAAACCTTTAACTGGAATACTACACTTAGCTGGCGCTTCCTTTCCTTTCTGCTTCCTTCCTCTCAGTCTATATGGTGGTAGACTTCTGTAAAGGGAATAAACAGTTTTTTCTAAGCTTTTGCTATGGTCTGTTTTGCTGATAGTAAGACATACGTGGCTAATTTAAATTGAGATCTTGTGAGGCTAGGGGGGCTATAAGTGTATTAGGGATGAACCAAGGATCTATAGAAAAGGGACAATTCAATAAGGATTTTAAGAGTTTAAGAAATTTTCCCCAAAACCTAGAGAGCATAGGGCATGCCCACTATGTGTGAAGAACATACCCTGGAACAGAACAACCACGGAAACAGATGCTGGGGTAGGATGAGTGGAGGTGTGCTAAGTAAGATGGGACTATATATCATCTCGAAGTAGTCTTAAAGGCTGATTTGAGTGTGAGAATATTAATGGAACAGGAGGCTATTATATTCCAAATTTGCAGCCAAACTTCCTTGGCCCTAGTACAGTTAAGATCTTCTTCCCACTTGAAATGTAGGATGGCTAATAGGGCTTTTGATATTGTTCAACTGCGACTAGACAATAGAGATAAGTCTAGAAGTAAAAGGTTGAAAAAAGTTGAAAAGTCAGGTCTTTGTTGGTAAGCAATGTAGTTAACCAATGCTTAATTGGTAAAAGCACAAGAGTAGAGAGGAAGGGGCCTGCTAATTTTCTCTGATTTCCACCCAGGTGTAAGCAGAGCGACCACTGATAAAAGAGTACACGTAATGGAATTTATGGGAGGACCACCGGTGAAAGCACTGGGAGACTCAAGGCCAGAGGTTAATAGTGGATTACCTTAAAGAGGGAGGAGGGATAGGTGTGGCAAAATTAATTTGCTAGAATTCTTAGTAGAACCCCAGATTCAGAGCATATGGTTAATTAAACGGCTTATAGATGGAGGCCTAGATTTTGGAGGGAGCCATGGTAGTGAATGGAGGGAGACTGGGGAGCAGTGAAGATCGACTCATAAGGGAGCATGTTGAGAGGTATAAAGGGAGGTCAGTGGGGTGATCCGTTGTGCTAAGAAGTATTTTGGGAAGTTGGAACAGCCAAGCATTTTTGTTTCTTGTATATGTGCATAGTATATTTTGAGATACTTGGCTTTTTGTCAGCCTAAACATAACACAGAACATAAAAGCTATCAAAAATGTTTCTACCTAAAGAATACACTTACATAGAACAGCAAATTGTATTTCTATGGATTTGATGTTACTGCTCTTACAGAATATGGCATTTCTATATAAATAAATTATTTAACAGCTCTATAAAAATAGTAGAGCTTATAACCATTGTGATTAAGAGCAAGATAGTAGATATGGTATGCATTTTTTAAATGAAACACTTTCTTTTTTAATAGGTAGTGACATGGAACAAATGCAGGAAAGTCAACAGGCAGCGCATTCTGACCTTTGTTTGTTCTCTACAAGTCAGGAGTGTTAGTGTGGGTTGGTCTAAGGTGAGCAAGAACAATACAGAATAAAGTGTTTTGCTGTGTGTAGAACACTGGAATATTGTGTGATCTAAGTATTTTATCAACAAATCGAATCCACGTGGAAATGTATTTTTATATTTGAAGAGGGAAGGACACTTGTTCTTTGTTTCCACAAAGACCTTTTGTCGTCAGACAAAACACAATATAAAGCTTTCAAAAGAATTATAAGAGACATGAGGATGATATGATAAGCATTTATCACCAGACTAGTAAGTACTTCTATATACAATGTATTAGCCTGTTTTTTCTTTATTGTGCATGCAATATGGTTCAAAATGAAGCAGTGCTTATGGCAGAACTTCAAATACAATATGATCTTCGTATCTTTGGGATTTAAGTAAACCTGTTGCGAGCCTATGGAAATTAAAATGTGTAGCTATTATTAAGGCATACACTGTTTGGCCCCTTACACACAGGAATAAAAATGTCACATTTTTTACTGATCTAAATATGGATACATTGTTGTCTATGGAACAATGCACAAAGCTGGGTATACAGTAAGGCTCGGTTCACACTACCGCGACTTGGGATCCGACTTGTAAGCCCTCAAGTCGCCCCAGAAAGAGATTCACATTACAGTGCATGGGAGCGTCTTAATAGACACTACTGAAGTCGCTCCGACTTCAGAGCGTACTCCCTGTACTAAATCTGTGATATAGTGATGAGTGCAGAGCCATAAAACAAAAATAGAACACTTACGTTTCAGTGCAGCAATTTACGTTTGTACGAATGTTTACGCATATTGCAACATTGGCAACAAAGAAGAATTTTTAGATTCACATACGCTAGTTTATGCGCATTTACACAAGGTCTTTACACAACATTTTATTCAGGATCTTTCTGTCAACAGGATCCTGAGTATAAACTTCAGTAAATTCTTATGTCCGTGTGCAATTGGCCTTAATCTTTTTTTTTTTGTTCAGACAGCAGTATGAATTGAGATTCCTCCATCCACGCAAACAAGGTAAATGGAGGTATCTCACCTGCGGGACATTGTATTTTGACAGCTGCACCCACCGCTGTCAGAATACACTTATAGCCCCGTCTGCAGCACTGGCAGGAGAAGAGCAGCTATATGGACCTGGCTGTCAGTTTTGCGGGAATTCTGTGTCTGATCAGTGACAGAGACTATTCATGGGCGCAGCAAGAGCAACTGTGGGCAGCTGATGTTGAGCCCACCATCTACCCAACAGGAATACACAGAAAATGTGGACTGCTAGGATTGTGGGATATGTAGTTTCACATACACTGAGCTGGCTTGGAAGGCTGGGGGGAGAAAACTTTAGAACCCGCAAAGCATCGGGGCTCAGAAAAGAAGTAGATTCCTGTTGCTTTTGCCAGGCTGAGAAGGAGAGTGTAGAGAACATTCAGAGGGACTGAATGTGCTATAGGCTGTCAGCAGACTACTCATCAACACACCTTAGAGGGAGAGAGGCACAGTGGTAGATGTTATGAAACACCGGAGAGCACCACGGATGCTGACAGAGCCAATTGCTTGATTGAGGGGAAGGACACCGTGGATGCCAGCCAAGCTTACAGAATACTTTCCGTGTGGAAGCAGTGATCATTCTGAAAAAGGTCCAGTATACCACCTGCTTAGATAGGGTTAGAGCTCTGCAGTCAGCAAAGATTATACTCTCTGCTGAATTCATAGCTATAGGTCTAACTCACCAGGGGGCATGTTGAACCTCTGTAGTGAGGCCACTGCTTCCACACAGAAAACAAGGGTCTTCATTTGCTGCTGGCAGGTGACTGGGCTTTCTACTCAGGCGGTGCCTGCTTTCAATTTTTGTTTGGGCTTTGAAGAATACTTTGTACCTGATAATGTTGTTCATGTTGGAGGATCTGGCCTACATGACAGGTTTCAGCAAAGATCTCTAAAGTGATTCATACCCCCCACCAAAAGAACTAACTTTTAAAACATCCTAATAACATTTAATATCTATTTGTGCCCTTTTTTAAAAATAAAAATCCCATCCTGCATTGTTGCCACCACAGTGTGCATGCTCCCCATTTAGCCTAGTAATGCCGTGTACACATGGGCGGACTTTTCAACCGGACTGGTCCAATGGGACGAATCTGTCAGACAATCCGACCGTGTGTGGGGTTCATCGGACCTGCAGCAGACCTTTTCAGGTGAAAATCAGACGGACTTTAGATTTGGAACATGTTTCAAATCTTTTCGACGGACTCGAGTCCGGTCGAAAAATCCGCTCGTCTGTATGCTAGTCCGACGGATGAAAACCGACGCTAGGGCAGCTATTGGCTACTGGCTATCAACTTCCTTATTTTAGTCCGGTCGTACGTCATCACGTACAAATCCATCGGACTTTGGTGTGATCGTGTGTAGCCAAGTCCGTTTGTTCAAAAGTCCATCGGAAGTCCATCAAAAGTTTGTCGCCAAAAAGTCTGCCCGTGTGTACACGGCACAAGTGGGCCAAATATTGGTATACATGGCTTTCTTGCTACGTCATGTAATAGAGGTCACTATCCCTGCAGCACATTCTGAGAGGGGTGGAGCTAAACCACAGTGTGCCACATGTTATGTGATGTTGCCTTAGCTATTACATGCCCTCCCTTCAGAGCGCAGTGCGTTGTGAGTTAGGCATGTACTCCGCCCTCTTGGTGGATCAGATGCTTTATTGACAGCACACTCCACTCTGAATGACCTGGAAGAGGGCATGTAATGTCTCAAGCTATATCACAGGACATGTGATAATGGAAACCTCAAACACATGACAAGAGGATTTTTGAAACTATTTGTATATAGATATGTGGCTATATTGCAAATGTGTGCAAACTAAACCCCTGTTTTTAACACATGCTGTTAGATAGGATCATTTGGTTGGTTGCAGGCTGGTTGGTAAGCTGAGCTGGGAATTTCTTTGGTTTTGTTTTGCATGTGTTGCCCTTTCATGTGCTCCTTGCTGCAAAGGCCAGTTGTAGGTGAGGGCAGAGGTCATTTGTTTTGCTTAACTGCTTCCGGACCAGCTGCCACACTTATACTGCAGCCGGTTGGCTCCCCTGCTCGAGCCATCATAGCTGTACGCCGGCTCTTTAAGACGCCTCCGGTGGCGCGCGCACCCGAAGGGTGTCCTCAAAGCTGATGCGAGTGCCTGGCAGGCGCGATGACTGCCGGCAGCCGTGATTGCTCGTGGCAGAATGAGAACCGGGATCTGTGTGTGTATACACACAAATCCCGGCTCTGTCAGAGGAGAGGAAAGAGATTGTTGTTCCTACTAAGTAGGAACAACGATCTCTCTCCTCCTCTAGTCAGCCAAATTCCCCCTCGCAGTTAAAACACACATAGGTACACAGTTAACCCCTTGATCGCCCCCTAGTGTTAACGTCTTCCCTGATAGTGACATTTATACAGTAATCAGTGCATTTTTATAGCACTGATCGCTGCATAAATGTCACTGGTCCCAAAAAAGTGTCAAAAGTGTCCGATGTGTCCATTGCAATGTTGCAGTCCCAATAAAAATCACTGATCAACGCTTTTACTAGTAAAAAATATAATAATAATAAAAATGCCATAAATCTATCCCCTATTTTGTAAACGCTATAACTTTTACGCAAACCAATCAATATACGCTTATTGCGATTTTTTTTTTTTTTTTACCAAACATATGTAGCAGAATATACATCCGTCTAAACTGAGGAAGACTTTTTTTTTTTTAATTGGGTTATTTATTGTAGCAAAAAGTAAAAAATATTGTGGTTTTTTTTCAAAATAAAAACCACAGAGATGATCAAATACCACCAAAAGAAAGCTCTATTTGTGGGAAAAAAAGGACGTCAATTTTGTTTGGGTACAGCGTCGCATGACCACGCAATTATCAGTTAAAGTGACGCAGTGCTGTATCGCAAAAAATGGCCCGGTCATTAAGCAGGAAAATCTTCCAGGGCTGAAGTAGTTAAAAAATTTAAATGTATCACTGCAAAAAAAAAAAGAGATGAAAACAATTTTTTTTTTTATAAAAAAATAATAATAATTAAAACAATCTAAGGGGCGAAGGGAAGGAAGGAATTAAAGGCTGTCTCTGGTTTTAACAATGAATCAGGCATATAGATTAGGAAATTCAGAAACTTCTTTGCAGATAACAGTTCTCCGTTGCCACAGTTCTCTGCTGCCACATTTGACACCTTTCAGGGGGAGAGGGGAGCGGGCACCTGGTTTTGACAGGTACCTGCTCCCACTGCCGGCTGAGTTCGCTGCTATAAACTCATCTGGAAATTCGGCCCCCTCCTCCTTCCCCTGCCATCGGGCAATTCACAAAGTGCAGCGCATTTCGTGCATGCGCACTAGGGAACCGGCTGTGAAGCCGCAAGACTTCACTGCCAGTTTAAGATAATTATATAGGTATCCTGAGTGCTGCACCGCCCTTCAATCAAAAATACCTCCACTGCGCCACCAAATAATGTGAAAAATCTACACACTTGTGATTGTGTGAATGCTCTCCTATGTGTAGAGCTGCCCCCTTTAAAATAAATATATATAAACAATATTTGATCTCAAATGTCCGTGCACTCAAACGATCCCTCTTACAGACATATAAGAAAAAATAGGAGGCGCTCTACTCCTTCCAGTGCAAAATAATTAATGACACAAAAATATAATATAATAAAAATCTACTATGTGTTGCAGAATATGTTCTGCTACAAACATAAACAAGTGAACCCAGTGACAACCACAGTAAATTACACACCAAATATATACATCCAAATTATTTCCACCATGTGTTAAATGTGTGTATTAACATTGGTGTACAGAAAATAGTCCATATATAGTGTGAACAAAAAAATCAGTCCAAAGTAGTGTGACAAAAAATGTGACAAAAAATCATGACAAAAAATCGATTGAAAATAGAAATCTTGATAAGTGAGTAACTCCGCGTATCTTCCACCTCACCACCGTGATAGTGAATCCACTCCCAATAGAAACACACTCACCGATTCCTATTGCCAGCACTTTCATGCAAGGCAAAAATCGCTTGTTTACCACACTCCAGGGTAATCGGATCAATTCGACATCCCACAGTGTATGATAGAATCGGTCCACATGAAAAATAATGAAGTGCTCCAATAGTGTAAACCAGCACAGCAAATTTATTAAAACCACTACAATCTTAGGAACATCACTCACATTTTAAAAGATTTAAAACAGCAGAAATACAGTGCAGCTCACAGCAACTTCAGAACTCAGTGGATGAACAATTGACACTATCGGTCACAGCGGACACGAGGTGTGTTTAGTGCTTAAACTTCCGATCTCACCCCTTCCTGGTTAGCCCTCCGTGCAATCGAATAGCCTCTCCTACGGCGCGGCTTGCAGCGTTACACGCCACACATCACAGCCACACCCCCGAAATGTTTCGTCATAGATTGACTTAATCATGGGATTGGCTGTATGGGCTGCCACTCATCCCTTATATTTCCTCCTATCTAACACATAATAGGTGGATCAGTCCGCATGCGCACACCTCGTGTCCCCGCTGTAGTGATTCTCCATTACTCAGAACACACAGAGCGCCGCCAATCAGGGATAAGGGCCCCCTTGAAAATAATTCGGACTGATTTCAACTCTCATCTCTAATAGTTGGCTTACGCACAGTTATACATTCATCTCAGTAAACTGGTTCAAGCGCGGTTCTGTCATATCTGCACATATGATGTGGTCACATTCATAAATAAAAACAAACCAGACCCTATCAGCCCATATATCTCTATACAGAAACTGCTCATTCCAACGTGCAATTACATATGACATAACCATCAAATATCTCCTGCATCAAATCACATATTGACTCCTGAAATCGGATCACAGATCCCTCCAATGTCACGCCCCAGAATGTGAGTGCATTAAAATTGACATAATCAATCTAAAATAAACGGTAAAATACTTGATCAGCAAATACATGGTTAGAATCTCTCTTAATATATATCAACTCCGTTTCATACATGGCCTCTTCACATTATCTATTAAAAATTATTAAATTATTAAAAATTATTGAAAATTATGAATCATACAAAATTATATATTTACTGGGATTTTGTCTGTATGGGGAACATAACTTCCCAAGGTGACAAAGGGGAGTGTCATCACTCCTATTCAATATCTCCTAACCTATACTCGCCTACTTATTTACGGTATCCCCAAAAGAACAAACTCATTTACTCCCCCACTCTTTAGAGCTAGTTTTATTCTCAGGTCTAACTCAGGTGTACCTACATATTCTACCCATAGTTCCCTATGGTGCAATATTATAGTGGCAAAATCAGCCTACACCTAGGGGCTCCCCTCCCCTAGGTTAGAAGGTCATCTCAAATATAATTCAAACAACTTGTATAAGCATATAAATCCCTCCTATAACAAATTAATAGCAAATGGAAACCTACTAATAGTTACACTACCTTCAGATTTGAAATTAAAAGTTATTTATAAAGCAGTTCAAGTCCAACTCTATGTTTAACCCCCTAGGGGTCAAACTTTTTAACAAAAAAATCCAACGAGTTTCCCTCTGGGATAAATCTCTGACTCTATTGGACCCTCTCCATGAAGGATGGACAACATCAATTCCACAAAACTGTAACAGGGAAGGGTCCTTCTGATGTTTTTCTTTAAAGTGCAAGGAGACACTGTGGTGCTTATAGCCATTTTTTATATTGGTTAAGTGTTCTGAGATCCTGATCCTTAAGAGTCTTTTGGTCCTCCCCACATAAAGTAGGCCACACGGGCACCACATCAAATATACGACATGGGAGGAGTTACAAGAGCTGAATTCCTTAATTTCAAAGGATTCTCCCTCTCTATTAGTCACACTTGTCACCCCTCTGTGACTCACTTTTACAGTTCTGCAACAAATAAATCTCCTGCAGCAATAGAAACCCCTAAAGTCCAGTCTCAGGTCATTCTGCCCTGGCGGGTCAAGAATCTTCTTGACCACATGATCACCAAAACTCGGGGCCTTCCTATAAATGAATTTGGGTTGGTTCGGCAGTATTACTCCTAAATGTCTATTCTTGCACAAAATGTGCCAATGTTTCCTAAATATACCTTCAATATCTTTATATTGACAATGATAACCTGAGATGAACCCCAACTGGTGTTGGTTATCACTTGATTGAGAAGTATTTTTAAAGCACTGTTCCCTTGGTACTTGTGCCACTTCCTGGATGATCTTATTCAGCTCATCCAAGTCATACCCTCATATCCAGTTTCCCTTACCCGAGTTGGTGGCAACAGCACTCGAGAGCCAATTGAAAAATCGGCTCGGGTGAAGACACTGCTGGATTTGTGGACAGGTAAGTGTCCTAATACTAAAAGTCAGAAGCTACAGTATTTGTAGCTGTTGACTCTTATTTTTTTCTAAAAGGAGCCTTGAACTCTGCTTTAATTCTTTTTTTTTTTTAGCTTAGTTACAGATTCGCTTAAAGTACATTTAGTGCACTGGATAAATCAAGAATACCCACAGTACACGGAAATTACTGTAAATATAAAAATGTTACTAACAAACACGAGTTTTTGGCAGCATTGTAGTCTGCTACACAACAGCAATACTGGGTGAGGAGCGCAAGCTCTTAGCAGATAGGATTTATGTTAGCTAATAGCTATATAATCCTTTGCATAAAATTCATTTTAAGACTGGAATTCTCCTTTAAAGGTATTTCTGTGTAGCCTGTAGGAATAAATAGGTTAAATCCATGGAGTAGTTATGCCTGAACAAGCAGACCTTACTCTCTTAACCACGTCATGATTAGCTCCACTGCATTAGCCACAATTATGCCTCTGGCGCTGTTTGCCTTTGTAACGACACAGTTCACATGTTTTTTTTTTTTTTAACAGTAGTCTGGTAGAATTGGGTAGTAGAATTTCTGTCCCCTATACTTTGCAGCACATTGTAGTGCATGCAGTTTTTGTATTAATATAAATTTAACAATACATACAAAAACTCCAGCCATCAAGTTTTCAGGAATTTCAGCACTGCTTCAGTTATTGCCATGAATGACACAAACTGGCCGGTTAAGCTATATGTAAGTAACAGCTCTGATCGCTTAAGTCACTTGCTATGATTGAGAAAGAAATATACTTGAAAATTATGTGTATAATTTATGATTTGTATTATATATAACAAGTAGATCTTTAAGTAAAATGCAGCATTACATATTCAGTTTCACTCTTAATTGCTATTCTGGATCCATCTTTCCTGTAATTCAGGTGATGTGAATGTTGTCTAATGCAACTGAGCAGGTGGGGCTTGGCAAGCCAATGCAATGCCAAGCTTCTTTACAGGAGAAGTTCTAAGAACTTAGATATACTTTATTTTTCCTTTAGTCACACTTGCGTGTGGAAAATTGATGGGGTGAAATGATTTTGCATTTTCTTTGTGCACCTTAAAGCAGTTTAGTAAATGTGCGATAATGTTTCCCAAACCAAACAGGATAGCCAAGAAGAAAGTTTTTCTTTACTCAAGGGACGATGTGGTGAAAGTTTAAATAGGTCAGTCAATAAAAGACCCTAAAATATAACTGATACTCTAAGACCGCTATAATTTTATTAAGACTTATTTTTTTCCTCTTATCAGATATAGACAGCTTACTTTTTATATGTTAAGGCTTTATTCTCTGTTAGGTTGATTAACATATCCGTATACATAATATATTACTAAGAGCCTGATTATAAAGTTGTAATTGACCGGTATATTTAAAGTTTGCTTGTTAAAAAATTTTGAATTTTTTTTTGTGGTAAATTGTGCTAAAATGTAGTTTGCAGCAGTTTCTACCTTTGTAAAAAAAACAGGATCAATGGATTCACAAGTTTAGGTGAACTTGAACAAGAACAAGAACATATGTTGGCCAATTTGTTTTGCAAGGTCTGATGTATCAATGAATAATAACAATAAATGTGCTTCATAATTCATTTGAATGATTTGATGGGGAATGACTGTTAAATCTTTTGTAGAACTAATGATTGACTCTTTTTGACCGGACTCAAAAAGAACAGCTACATTTTCTTAACTATTCAGAATAACATACTGTAACTGTGTTTGCTAGAGATTCCCTTTATATTTTGGCATGGCGCAGTGATAGAAGCTAGCTTTCTCCAGACCTGGACACACCTCATGTCTTAATTTGGTGAGGTCACTTGTGAAGTGGTGTGACCTGAAGGCCATTTTTATGAGGCAGCTGAAATGGTGCCCAGTAGTAGAAATGTGAATGTGTTAGGATGGCAGAATGCCACAATTGTTATTAGTGAGCAATCTGTCCATGACAGAGCAGTGGATATGTCACCACATAGGTATTGTAGCAGCATTAGAGACATTGCACCTGTCATGTTTGGTGAGTGTACTGCAATAGCTCTTCAGTTAAAGTTGCAGTATCTAGGTCCATGGCACTTAAGCCATCATTGTAAAGTTTTTCCAGTTCACAAAGTACAGGGGGTCCCCGGGTTACAAACAAGTTAGGGACTGTAGGTTTGTTCTTAAGTTGAATCTGTTTGTAAGTCGGAACCGGTATATTTTTTAAGTGTAGCTCCAGCTAAAAAAACTATTTTTAAGCTTTTTGGATAGCATAAGGAAGGGTTAACACCCCTGTAACATTTGTTTTTCTGTGTGTGCCCCTGTTCAGAAGATTTCACCTCACTTTCTGTCCCAATGACAATTGGATTTTGAAAATTTTGGGTTGTTGTGGAAACAAGCCTTGGTGATAAAGCATCAGTGGAGGTACCTTTTCCCCATAATAGCTCTTACAGGACTGAATTTCCCTTCCTAGGGGTAGATTTCCTCTCACTTCCTGTTGTCTCCCTCCGTTTGTAAGTAGGAGTCGTTTGTAAGTCGGATGTTTGTAACTAGGGGACCCCCTGTATATGTAAACCCTGACAGTTACATTAAGTTTAATTCATTTTACTTGCCTGTTTACAGAATTTTTTTATTCTGTGGTCCCTGGAAAGGGAACACATATGTTTCCACTAAATTATCAGGATCTGTATATGTTGCTTTGCAAAACTAAGGGAAAACTTAGAACAACAACTTGAGAAACAAATATTATTATGCTTTGCCTTTAATGTATTCACAGGAAGTCCCCCATATATATTTCTCACCTCACATGTAAATATTCCCCAAGCTGTCCTTTTCACTCTTCATCTCACCTGCTTATGTTTTTTTCACTTATAGACTCCATGCAAACTGGCTTTTTTTAAGTGTTTTTTTTCTGCCCCTAGAAGCAAATAGTGCTATCCTATGTGTCCATGCACATTATTTTAGGTTAGACATGTTTTAAGCTTCAGCTTCTAAGAGCAGAAAAAAATGTATTTTTCGTTTTTGGTTACAATTTGCCAGCAGAAAAAAAAGGCTGACAGCTCCTAGAAGCTCCTAAACACCGTTAACCGCTACTAAGCATGGGATTCAGCATTTTTTCTTTGTTAGCCAGTGGCCCGCCTGTGTCCTTAACAACCCGTGTGTAACTGCCTACAACAATGTTTGCAGCTGGTATTACCAGACCTAAGTTTCCAGATTATCCCAACCCTGCTCATTCCATCACACCCAAACCACTTTATATGTAAGGACCCCTGACCAACCAGAAACCACATTTTTACAAAAAACACAAACAAAACACCCGTAGAGAAAAGAAGAAGTATTGTGGAAGGAATCAGCATTCCACTAACTGTATGACCAATACAAAGGAGGAATCCTCTGCTGCTACCCATTTTGATCTGGATGCAGTGCCGGGACAAGGTCATCCGGTGCCCAGGGCGAAGATGAAAAACTGCGCCCCCCCCTGTGAAAAGCTACAGTGCCCACAGACGATGGGATCTATACTAATGCATCAGTGACAGTGCATTAACCCCCTTCCTCTGCATATTACCAATACCATTGCTAATTAAGCAAACTCCCCTCAGAGACTGCAGACATGATACAAGAGATCAATGCAGTCTCACCAGTGTCCATTAAATGCAGCCTACTGCTGTGCCCATCAATGCATAATTGCAGCCTCAATGTGACCATAATAGCAGCCTTTCTGTGCCCATAGTTTCAGCTTCTCTCTTTGTGCCCATAATCGCAGCCTCTGTGCCCATAATCGCAGCCTCTGTGACCATAATTGCAGCCTCTCTGTGCCCATAATCGCAGTCTCTGTGCCCATAATTGCAGCCTCTCTGTGACCATAATTGCAGCCTCTCTGTGACCATAATTTCAGCCTCTCTCTCTGTGCCCATAATTTCAGCCTCTCTCTCTGTGACCATAATCGCAGCCTCTGTGACCATAATCGCTGCTTCTCTGTGACCATAATCGCAGCCTCTCTGTGACCATAATTTCAGCCTCTCTCTCTGTGCCCATAATTTCAGCCTCGCTCTCTGTGCCCATAATCGCAGCCTCTGTACCCATAATCGCAGCCTCTGTGACCATAGTCGCAGCCTCTCTGTGACCATAATTTCAGCCTCTCTCTCTGTGACCATAATTTCAGCCTCTCTCTCTGTGATCATAATCGCAGCCTTTGTGCCCATAATTGCAGCCTCTGTGCCCATAATTGCAGCCTCTCTGTGCCCATAATCGCAGCCTTTCTGTGCCCATAATCGCAGCCCCTCTGTGACCATAATCGCAGCCTCTGTGACCATAATTGCAGCCGCTCTGTGCCCATAATTGCAGCCTCGGTGACCATAATCACAGCCTCTCTGTGACCATAATTTCAGCCTCTCTCTCTGTGACTATAATTTCAGCCTCTCTCTCTGTGCCCATAATCACAGCCTCTGTGCCCATAATTGCAGCCTCTCTGTGACCATAATCGCAGCCTCTTTGTGCCCATAATTGCAGGCCCTCTGTGAGCATAATCGCAGCCTCTGTGCCCATAATCGCAGCCCCTCTGTGACCATAATCGCAGCCCGAGTGACCATAATCGCAGCCTCTCTGTGACCATAATTGCAGCCTCTGTGACCATAATCGCAGCCTGTGTGACCATAATTCCCTCTCTCTCTGTGACCATATTTTCAGCCTCACTTTGCCTATGAATGGAGACTCACCATAGCCTGCCCTGGATGCATCACACAGCCGACATCTCCTGCAGCGCTGTGTGTCACACAGCTGGGTCTGTGTGTGTGTTTGGCAGCGTAACAAGGTCCCGCCCCCCTAGACTGGCTCGTGTGATAGGCGGAACACTGATTCAATCTGCTACCACATGAGCCAGTCTAGGGGGCGGGTCCTTTTTATGGCGCCGGCGAACACACACACAGACCCAGCTGTGTAACACACAGCGCTCCCGGCGCTGTGTGTCAAACAAGAGGAGGAGGTGGGAGGGGAGCGCTGCAGCCACAGATCAAAGCGGTCTGTAGCGTGGCCTCTACTATGCCCCCCTTCCTCCAGTAAATGGTCCCGCCCAGGGCATCCGCCCCTTCTGCCCACCCCTTGTACCGGC
The DNA here is from genome assembly GCF_042186555.1 of Aquarana catesbeiana. NCBI lineage: Eukaryota > Metazoa > Chordata > Amphibia > Anura > Ranidae > Aquarana > Aquarana catesbeiana. Next base: position 80,894,840 of record NC_133326.1, on the reverse strand, counting down.
CCTGTCTGGATGACAGACAACACATTAGCTCCAAATCCCACCAATATCACATGTCCTTTGGTTTCTTCTACCTCACCTAGTCCCATTACTTCCACCAGTTTACAACAATCAGATGCAGCTTCAGCCATGCCGCCCAGAGGTCGCACGGATGCTGCACAGGCCTTCCCACCTACTAGCCCACTTGGGACCTTACCTCAAAAAACATATGTTTCTCTGCCCTTGTTCTGTCCCCTTAATGACTCTATATCCCCTGTCCATCCCAGTCCTTGTGTTGACTGTCTTTTTTAGGGGATCTCACACCACTGGTCCAAAACACTGTGAAATCCAAAAGAAAGCTAGATGCAGAAGAAAGCGAGGGGAGTTTGTCCAGGAAAGAAAATAGGTGGGGCTCCAAAAAAAGTAAACATTTTTAAATTTATCTTCCCACTTTCTGACCAAACCTGAGACTTCCCTCCTGAATCGTGGTCTAAACTTTGCTCCCTCTACACAACTCAAAACCTTCACACTCTATAAGGACCTTAATGGTTTCATTCAGAATCTCACTCTGAAGCGACAAAATTGTATAAAACCTTCCAAAGATAATCAATCCCTTAATAACACAGTTGATCTCACCACACTTCCTGAAGAGAGTGTGATCTCAGGAGGTCCTGAGTGTATTTCTTTAGGATTACTGGAAGAATTAAATAAAGATGATGAAGATAAGGATCTAGCTCTCACACAACATCCATCTACCTCTCCTCCTGTAAAGTACACAGCCTTCAAACCCAAGTCAGTTTTCTTCGCTTACATGCTAAAGGTCCATATTTGTAAACATTATATCAGGTTGTTTAATCTGATATTCTAAATATGTGTAATAAGGCCAAAACAGTTCACCATAAACATTCAAACTTAACCCCAGAGGAATTGCAAGACCTCAAAGATCTTTCTCATAACCATCATTTAACCACTTCAGCCCGGAAGGATTTACCCCCTTCCTGACCAAGCCATTTTTTGCGATATGCCACTGCGCCATTTTAACTGACAATTGTACCCAAACAAAATTTATGTCCTTTTTTTCCCACAAATAGAGCTTTCTTTTGGTGGTATTTGATCACCTCTGCAGTTTTTATTTTTTGCGCTATAAACAAAAGAAGAGCGACAATTTTGAAAAAAAAAACACAATATTTTTTACTTTTTGCTTTAATAAATATCCCAAAATAAAAAAAAAACAAATTTCTTCATCAGTTTAGGCCGATATATCTTCTTCTACATATTTTTGGTAAAAAAAATTGCAATAAAGGATATATTGATTGGTTTGCACAAAAGTTATAGTGTTTACAAAATAGGGGATAGATTTATGGCATTTTTATTATTTTTATTTTTTTTTTACTAGTAATGGCGGCAATCTGCAATTTTTATCAGGACTGTGACATTGCGGCGGACAGATCGGACACTTTTGACACATTTTTAGAGACCATTGACATTTATACAGCTATCAGTGTTATAAAAATGCACTGATTACTGTGTAAATGTCACTGGCTGGGAAGGGGTTAACACTGGGGGGGGGGGATCAAGGAGTTAAATGTGTTCCCTGACTGAGTGTTCTAACTGTAGGGGGATGGTACTGACTTGGGGAGGAGACCGATCATTGTTCCTATATACTGGGAACACACGATCTGCCTCCTATCCCCTGACAGGATGTGGATTTGTGTGGGCAGGAGCGATCACAGGTGCCCAGCAGACATCGCGGCCGCAGGCACGCACATCGGCTCATTAGGGACGCGGTGGGCGCACGCACCCCCTATACTCCTTAAAACACCCACCGTACAGCTATGGCGATTTGCGCAGGAGTACCATTCTGCCGCCGTCAATTAACGGCGGCCAGTTGGCAAGTGGTTAATTATAAAATCTGCTGACAGAGGCAGTGGCATAGTGGTCCAAGATGGCTGATTATCTTATAGAGGCCCGCCATCTACTATCAGATTCTCATACATATAAGAAATTATGCAAAGACCCACTACCCACATTCACTGTTGAAGTCCAATATCTTGTAAAAAAAGCACATGATGCAGGAGTCATTAACAAATAAGAAACTGCTTTTATTGACAGGGAGTTCTACTCTACGCCCTTTTTTATCATCTACCAAAAATTCACAAAAACTCTCAGAATGCTGCAGGCCAGCCATGGACAGTGTCACCTGTTCATTTTCCTTCTATAAAGATCAATTTTTACAGCCCCTTGCACAAAAATCTACTATCATACATCAGAGACGGAGTACATCTTTTGGAGATTACACCCGGGAGCCCACATACATGTGGGCGTCCCTAGATGAAAATTGGTTATACACCTCAATCCCACATGAAGTAGGGCTCTGAGCGGCCACACATTTCTTAATGGTAGACTCCCTACTTAATTCTATATTAGGCTCAATTCATAGTGGATGCCACAGAGTTTTGTTTGACTCATAATTATTTTGAGTTTGATGGAGATTATTTTGTACAGGTGACTGGGACTGCTATGGGACCAAATTTTGCCCCCAGTTATGCTAATATTACCAGAGGCTCTGGGAATCCAATTTCATCTGGTGCAACAATTCCTTTATTTCCAATATTATTTTCTATGGTCGGTACATAGATGACATTATTGTCATCTGGGGTGGCCCAGAGCCCCTATTGGATGACTTTGTTAATCATTGCAATATTAACCCCTATAACCTGTCTTTCACTTCGGTCTGAGATCCCACTAAATTAGCCATCTTTAATCTCGAGCTTTACCACAACAATGGCCAAATTTTTGCTAATAAATATGTAAGGGGGGCGCATGGGCAGCGCAAGCATGGGAGGATGTCAATGTAAGCCCCCCGGCAAATTAAGCCCACACTGTAGCCGTCTTTTGGCTATAGCGTGGACAGGAAGGTGTTAATGAGTAACTAGCCCAATGCATCTGTAAACTTGTCAATTTTTCGTTTTTATTTTTATATTTTTTTAATCTGTTATTAGATTTAATGTCCCATTTCTCATTACTATGTACATTTTAATGTTTAAATCAATGTCTAAAACATGATAGTTCTGTGGCCACTGGGTCTTGTGGTCCAGCGCCATTTTAGCTGCCCATATAAGCCCCACTCAAACATGGCGCCCTTAGGCCTGAGGAAGGAGCGCATGCTCTGCAAACGTGCTCTGCAAACGTGTCGCCACGTCCTTGCCTCAGGTTGGGTAGTGACATCACATCCACCGGACTCTGTGTTCCATGGACTCAGAAAGCCCTGAGAGCCTCCAGTGCACCTGACAGTTTAGATCAGTTTGGATCTCTACCCTCAGGCATATCGAGACCAGGATCTGTGTCACCTAGGACCTTTAAATACAGCGTGACATGCTTGAGTTTTTACTTATCTTGTGAGTGATATTTTTAATCCTTATTAAAGTTACCCAATTGCCACACTTAGTTGGTGCTTGTCTCCTTCTCTTTGTCTCCTGGGAACCAACCTTTCTTGAGGCATTTCACCACTCTAGGCTTGCACTGTTCAACAGAAGCCAGTCCTATACTCAATGTGTATACCCAGCTTAACAGATATTTAGGAGCAGCAATGATTACCACAAGGTGATATTGATAGCAACAAGTCAGCTTCAGTTAAAGGTGGATGTTAGGAGAAGCAATGATGACCATGAGGCAAAACTGATAGCAACAAGTCAGTTTTAGTTAAAGGTGGATGTTAAGAGCAGCTATGATTACCTATGAGGAGACAGATAAGAGATAATCAGATGCCATTCTAAAGTGTGCTGGTACTAACTCAGGTATTTAGACAAGATGGTATATACCAGTGCCAACTACAGTATGTGCCACCCCAGCCTGTACCAGTGGAGGCTGTAGGGGGCCCGGTGGTAGGCACCCCGGGGGAAACAACTGGCACACACAGTGGTTGAAATTGCAGGAAATATATTGTGAAGCCTTCCAACATGCAATAACAGAGTACATGCAGACTCAGAACTGGTGGCAACACTTACAGAAAATTTCATAGTACTTGCAGACAGAGTGATGCACAGAGAATGGCAGGACCTAGCACAGGGGGTGGCTGAGAAGCAGTAGGAAGCAAGGAATTAGTAGCGAAAAGGTTCCCCAAAGCAGCATTGATGACAGTCCCAATGCTGTTCCCCCTCCCCTGGAGCTTCTCCCGACCGCTAGGCATACTCTTCCTATCCAGTGGGCTCCTGTCTTTCACCTAACCACATGCAAAATGCACACCATTTGCTTTTTATAAGCACTCACCAAAGATGGCTGCGGGGGGTCATCCGGGTGCCATCATCCAATCAAACTGCAGCCCACCTGATGACATGTATGGAGGCCTAAGAGGAATGTGCATTTCCCTTGCACTTCACTTTCCCAGCATGGTAGTTGCAACAGCGCCACCCGGGTAGGGAGATCAAACTACACATTCCCTAACCCCTTTAACAGATGCTGTCCTCGGCATCGATATCCACACAACAACAATGAAACAGTGAAACATGGCAAGAAAAACTGACATTCAGCCAATAGAAACACAATAACAACAAGCAGTACACTATACAACATAATCAGAATACTCGACCGGCACAACATATTCAGAATACTCGACCCGATTAGATGGAACAGGGAGGTGCCACTTGCTGGGATCTTCCAACTCGCCATTGAGATCATCATTTGCTGGAGCTTGCTCAGGATCCTCAGGTGCTTGTGGGTGATCATGGGTAGGCATAACTCCCATAATAGTCAAAGGAATTGTCAAACAAATGGCAAGGGGGCACTGATCTGTGGGACATGTACTAAAGCAAAAAATAAAATGCCGGCAAAATGGCAGCTTCCGGCCGCTTGGTTCTGTGTGTAAACAAAGTGGACAGGGATATCCTAGATGAGGGTCTCATATGGAAGTTAATGGGGGACCCCCATACATCTGGGATATGAGATTCCCAAATGTCAATGACAACACCTGGGACTCCACGTCGACTACTGTCATCTGCCGGACCTGTCATTTGACAGGAGTGAAGCTACAGGACCAGACGTGTCCGCAGTAAGCATTTTCTTTTTCAGCAGCCGTCAGGCATCATGAATGCGGATCTAAAAAGCTGAATGGCATAATTGACAATGGATGTACATCATGGGACCTGTTTTTGGTTTTATAAATTATATATATATAACCTATGTTTTTCTTTTTTAACTCTTTACATTTTGTGCATAAGGCTACATTCACACCGGCAATTAGGGCCAGTGTGAATAGAAGCAGCATGCCCTCAGTGGCTAGGTGTGGCTCCCGGCCCTGTTTACTATAATGATAGATCACTGGTGACCGCAGATTTTTCGCTGCTCTCTGTACAGCCAGTGATTACTCATTCACACAGGGAGAGGCTGGTACCTGGGTGCCCCCTTATTGTTAAAGGGGCTTCCATATTCCAAAAAGTCCCTGCCTGCAGCCCTCCTTAACCAATGGGCCAGAGTTGTGGGGAAGAAACTCTTGTCCTCATCAATATGAAGACAAGGTGTTTTTCCAAGAGGGTCCCTCTCTGGCAAGGTATCCCCTATATTGAGGGCTTTTGACCTAGCATGGATCAGGAAAGGGGGTAAACCTCATGCTCATCCACCCCTTTCCACCTTGCTCTTTTTTCTTGATTTTTGTGTGGTGTTTCTCTTAAAATCCATACCAGATCCATACAGCCTGGTATAAATGTGGAGGGAACCCCATACGTTTTTTTTTGCTATCCCTGGTTTCTTTGCTTACATGGCCAGGAATTCCCCAGGGGCTAGTGATGTTACTGTTTGGTATGGACTCGGCAAGGCCAGCATCCACCAGCATCCTTAACAACCATGGACAGCGGGAAGGTGTCATGTATAATATTGGTAGTATTACTGCCATTATACACATTCATCAGAACCTTAAGCTCATTCTTAATTCAGACTATCTCTCCCCAACTGCTGCTACTTCCTGGTTTGCAGGCATCCTCTATGGCCCTGGGCAGCCAGTGATGCTGTAACTCCTGCACGCATACACAACGTTACATTGTCCTCGGCACCTGGTCCATTGTCCGATGAGCCGAGAGTGTACACTGCAAAACTCATGCGCCATACAACATAAACAAAAAATAAAAGAATGCTGGGGGGGGCAAGAGGAAGATTTTTCTTTGGCAGAAAAGACTCTTCACATCTCTCTGGCAAAGTTCCTTACCTCCTAACAATTTTTTATCTCCGCTTTAATGACCCTTGCATTTCAGCTCAGTTATAAACTCTCCAGACTTTTATTCTTCTAGACCTTATGCCTTTGCTAAACTCTGGGTTCACAAACCTTTTTAACAAAGAATTCCTATTCTTGATTGTAGTAACCCCTAGAAACTAATCAGCACCAATCTTTTTTTTTTTTGGTCGAACCCATCTGATACTAATCTTACATCAGAGTGAATTTTGCTTGGTTACAATGGGTTACCAAACTTAAATGTATGCATTTAGGAATAAGAGGTCTTTATTGAGTCTTCATGCTCTATAGGTTTCATAAACTGTAATATTAGTTGTTTTGCCTCTATTTCTAAGAATCATTTTTCTGTATTATATAAAAGTAGTTATTAGACCTTCCTATTTGTACATGAAGTTATTTGTGCATTTCTTCATACACGCTTTCATAAGATTTACCTATGTTCCACATGATATATCAATATGTGTCTTTCAATCTGCCAGTTTTAAGTAAAAAATATACCAATTATAAAGTAAATAGAATGAGCCAACAATACAGGACAAGTGATAAAGAAGATCTGAATGCAATATATGTTATAGATCTGCAATTCACTTTGTTCAGTTGAAAAAGGTGGTCTGTTAACACACAGTTTATGTATCTCTTTTTTATTGAATAAAAGTGTGAATGCAAAGAAAAGTAATTGTATTTGACGGCAAACAACAAGAATAGATAGAGTTCAGCATGGGAATTATGTAGAGATGCTGTAAAACTTTATTTTTAAAGGAAGTAAACTACCATTTTATAGTAGGTCAAATATTCTATGGAACAATTGTATGGATTTCTGCATTAGTGTTGATAGGAATATATTTAGGAAATCAAAAGCACCTGGTACAGTGAGTAAGCAATTTGTTATCCTCTTTAAAAGCTGAACACGATAGGGGAATACAGAGCCATTAATACAGTAAATTGAATAGCTGTAGAATGTACTCGTTTGTAGGCATAGAGTGTGCTCTAAGAAGATAGAGTGTTCACTCTCATCCTCAGCAATAAATTGTAATGGTACAGTGGCAGATAGCATCCACAGCAAAATTGTGTTTTTGTTTTCTTTAGATTTCAGCATCTTTATATTTTCCCGTGTCATACAGTGCTTTTTGTCATTGTGGCTAAAAGTGACAAGATAGAACACAAGGCTCATCAAGGTGCTATTGTGATGTTTTATGTGGCAAATAGTATAATAAAACAAGATATTTCTTAGGGCTGTATACTGTTTTTCCTTTTTCTTCTTTTAGATGATATAACCTTTATACAATTGGCTAATGCCCTTTATGGTATATCTTACAGAATGAGATTGTTTTGACTAGTTGTATATGACTGGGACACTGTCAATTACATCACTTAACTTAGCTTCAGAGTAGTATATGAAAATAATCATAGTAAAGTAGAAAAAGTCACAACTTGCATTGTAGGTAATTATTAGTTTATATAAACAATATTTCAACTGAACCTGCACTCAAAAAAGTAAAGTTTTGCTATTTTATATGGAACAACTAGAAATGTCAAAGTAGAATTCCGAATTCCAGCCTAAACCTAACTAGTCTTAAAAAAGGTCCCATCCTCAATTCTTACACCTATCCTGACTAATCTGTGTAAAAAAAAAAAAAAAAAAATATATATATATATATATATATATATATATATATATATATATATATATTTACATATTTTCATCTTGCTTCAGTCCAGTCACGTGATCCCTGTGTCAACCAGCAACAGCTGCAGGGGAGAGTGCTCAACAATGGCTAAGAATTCCGGGAGTGGTGACATCATCGCCCATAGGCTTCCATGTCTGAGCCACTGTCGGCGCTCCCTCCTTTACCCTACGGCTGCCACTGGCTGACACAGGGGAGCCAGGTCAAGTGACTGGACTGGAGCAGGCTGAAAATAGGTGACTATATACATATTTTTCACACACGGTGGTCAGCATTGTTGTTAGGAGGGGGTGGAGACATTTTAAGGACTTTTAAATAAAATTCCCCCAGGAAAATAGCATTGCAATTTATAATATGTGACTGTGACTGGATATTCTTGTTCTGTAGCCTCATTAGTGTATATCTGCAGTCTGAGATCCAGTGGCATCGCTATGGTGGTGCAGGGGGTGCAGACCACACCTGGGTGACCCCCCGCCAGAGGGCAACACCAAGCCCGGACTGACTCCGGGTGCCGTGGGTCCTTCCTTCCCTTTTGAGATCTCTGCTATACCCTCAGCTCCATGCAAAAATACATGCATAAAAGGCACAAGCTCTTCAATAGCCAATGTCTAAAGCTTTGAGAGGTTATATGTTTAAATATTGCTTTGGCGAGACTGCTCCTGCACAACTAGAGAACCTCCAAACAGGAGAGGAGGTCTCAAAGAAGATCCTGGTATACAGAATGCAGTAGGGATACTACACCAGTGAGTTCATAATTTCTTGAATTATTAGGGATATTTGAAAACGCACCCCCCCCCCCCCCCCCTCCTCAGGGCTTGAGTCAGATATGACTTCAACGAAAAGTTTCATGCTGCCCATTATGCTGATACTGATTTTTCAAGCTGCAAAATCTGCTGACACCATTTCTTCATAAGAGAACTATAAACATTTGAGTACAACCATTGCTGAAGACATATCTGACTCAATCCCTGAGAAAAAGGGACTGTGTGAGCCCTCGAAATGCGTTGGATTTGTTAAAATATATATCAATGATACTTGACAACAAAGATTTTACTTCTTGAACACTTTCTAGTGTATTCAGTAGATACACACATGCCCTGAACATGGGGGGTTGATACCTTGCCATTGGATGACCAAACTGACAAACACATGTTGATGAGGAAAAGTGCCTCTTCCCACAATCCTGGCCCAGTAGTTGTAGGGGTCTGAGGGGTGGGGCTTATCAGAATCTACCCCCTACTCAGTCTGAAAAAAAAATAAAGTGTAAATAAAGATGGAGACAGTTTTTAACAAGTCCTTTAACTAGTTCAGCTCTGTGTATGTACTAGCTATGTCCAAAGAGTAAACCTCTGCAGTAGCAGCCATCAGTGCTTGTGCGGATTTTCTTCAGCCACCTCCCGGCTTGAAAGTGAAAGTGATGCAGCAACTCTCTAGTTTCACAGAGGCAGCAGCATGGTGCCCCCCCCTCTCCCGCCGGCAGCCCCCCTCCACCAGTGGTTCCTGGGCTCTCCTGCACTTACTGGGAGCCAGGGACCACAACTGCTTGCTTCAGGGGGAGAGCAATGTGAAACAGAGGCAAATCCATGTCTCAATCTCACATGTAAACAATGAAACTGGAAGTGGCGATGATTTTTTCAGATCCACCAATTCCTGGCCAGTACAGCCAGGGGACACATCAAACCAAGCTTGGTTAGATGGTGTGAAGGGCAGGGGAGACATTGGGGTCTATTAGACCTCTAATATCTCCAAAAAGAGTGCCTGTCACCTGCCCGATGCTATCACATGGGGGGGTCATTAACGTCTTGTGATAGCAATCAAGTAAAAATAAATTAAAGGAAAAGCTTTAAAAAAAATTATAATAAAACGTAATAACGTTTTTTTAAAAACTTGGCATAGCCCCTGTTGCCCCACACACATGTAAACTGTGGTTGCACCACACGTGTGACTGTTGCTACCAATGTCAGAGTGAGAACAACAATTCTAGCACAAGAGTTCCTGGTTAATTCTAAACTGATGAGTTATAAAAGCTTTTAAAGTGTTACCTATGGAGATTTTTGGGTACCATAGTTTTTTTTGCAATATCCCAGGCGCACAAGACTTGGCATGTTGGGTATCTATTTACTTGACGCAACCTCATAATTTATATTTTACCAAATGGGTATTATATTTAGTGTGTTTATATAATTAATACATTTTTTTATGTTTTTTTCCTGAAAATTTGTGTTTAATAAACAGTTGCACAAATATCATGTGACATAAAAATTTGCATCTTTTTATTCTAGATGTATGAAAAAATTGCTCTAGAGCTGAACTGGTTAATAATAAAAAAAAAGTCCCACGATGTACATTCATAGTCCATTGTGTCAATTTATGTCAGTGTACCATTGCTGGAGATTGTGACTTCATCTGACCACCTCTCCACCTCGACCAATCAGAGGAAAACTTATATTTATTGCAAAAATACAAGGCTTTTCCTAAATGGCAGAGAGTACTACCGACTCTAACTACTGTATATCCAGGAAGTCTCTGGTACAGCTGCTGGGACACAGCTTAACTTACTGTATATAGCACAAGCTACTACAATATATGACAGCCTAAGCAGCCGCAGTCCATCCTGCAAGCAAAAAATAATTTGTTTGGTTTAAAATGGCCAGAGCAAATTATTTAAAGTGCTGGGAACCCAGGAATAGTCTTTTAAGTTAGATATTAAAACTAAATGCTTGCAGAAACTACAGTAATGTCTCCATTAAATATTTTTATATGCTGAAAAGTGGAAATATATTGCTAACTAATGTTCTGAAATAGTTATTGTACTTTATACAGTTAAAAACGAAGGTACATTAGTATTTATTTGTAAATCAAAAACTAGATTTTGCATTATAGAAACAATAGTACTGAGGAAAGTTGTTTGACACAATGTTGAAGAGTGATATCTTCAATGGATCTCATCTCTAATATTGCCTGTGTGATCTGAACACATTAGGATTGAAAATGTAAGTGCTTTGAACACAATTGAGGCACATGGTGTGTGTACACGTATTTACTGCAATTCTAGAATACTCACCATTAAAGACACTCTCCAAGATCGTGCAACTGTATATTATTGTGTCAACCTTTTCTAAAGGCTGCTCTACAGTAGTGGAGAAGTAATTACAAAATGACATACAGACTGATGTAAGGGCCTCACCTGTGACCGCTGACCAAGACTACAGTACTTTGCTGCATTCATCAAACAAAGCTGCAGTTAACTCTGTGGGCTACCTGTGCACAACCAGAAAACTGCTCCTATCCCAATCGTGTGGCCTTACATATTACGCAGCTCCAACCCCAACACATTTGCACCCATGTCTCAGGGAGGGGTTTCCTCACTCACTTTACAACTGAATAATAGATGTTCCTGCAATAGACAATATAAATCTCTATTTTACATAGATCTTACTGTATAAGGTAACAAAACCATCACATACCCATGATCTAATATCTGCTATTGAGTGGATCATAAAAAAATCCAGATGTCTGTTAGAGACAAGACCATTGTGGTCTTCCTTGGCTACTACCAAGTAGGAAAAGCAGAACTGGAGTTTCTTGGACAGTCCTACATTATTCTCCCTTATGTATTGTTTAGATAAGCATGGCACAGCAGGTCTCACCAAGCTAAACTTTTAGACAGTTACAGGTCCCCCCTCTGTCCAGAAGGTGGAACTGTTTCATTTGTGCCATTATACAGATGGAGTGGAGTCTGTTAGAGGAATTATCCCCTCATGGACTTTGCCGTTGTCCCAGAAGAGCCGTCTGTCTGAATGGATGCTGCAACCTCTGGAGATTTGACAGCCATCTTGGTGTAGGACCTTATAAAATGGGGTTCCCATGTCATTCAGGGACACCTGGATGGAGTGGTAGATCCGGGACAGAAACCCTGCTTGTTAGGAAGAGTGCATAGTTCAGGGAGAGGTTCCTGATGGATAGGATCAGCTCAGGGACTACACTTGTTCTAAAGAAACATTCTGATATGTGGACCAGTAAAGTATGGGTCTTCTTAGCAGCATGAGACTGCCACCCCTCCAGTGGAAGCTGTCTTCTGGGAAATACAGGCTCAAGCCTGCTGTACAACTACCAACTATTATATTGCCTAATATAATTGCCTGTAAAACTGTCATGTTCACCATCACTAATCCTATATGCAATACACATGAGAAATTACAACTTCTAGAACTGTGTGGGCGGTCTCTCCCTGATTGGGTACCCTGGGCTTAGGCCCCACCGACACAAACATATATGCACACCCACAGGGTCCAAACATCTAAATGTTTGTAAAAGAAAACAGATCCAAACTAATACAAATTTCATTGAGACGTAAGAGAGAGAGAATGTCAGAAATAGAGAGATTGGAGAGCGATTTTATTAATTTAAGTAATGATCATAAAAGAGATCCCTCCAATGTTCCTATTCCAAGCTAGATGCGGCTCGGACGACCCTGAATTTGGCTCTCACAACAAAGGAGGATAAATCTATCAGATGGTCTGGGGCCAAGTTTTACCAGACTAAAGACAAAATAGGAACCATGCTAGCACATAAATTGTCTCCTAGGCTTCATTCACACGCTCTTCCTAAAATCAAACAGGCGGATGGTACCTTTACCCTAAATTCTCAGCGTATAATGAAGGGATTCCAGGACTTTTATGCTGAGTTATATAAGGCAGAGATACATTCTAACTCCACTAAAATAGACGAGTTCCTAGACAACTTACATCTTCTAACACTAAAAAACTACTCATAAAGCAGAAATGGATGCTCCCATATCCATTGAGGAGGTGTCAAAAGTTATAAAAGCCTTAAAGGATGCTACAGCACCAGGGCCTGATGGCTTCTCTACCCCTTATTATAAAACTTTTTCTGATCTTCTAACCCCCTACCTCACTAGATTCTTCAACTCCATGACTAAGGGGACTGGGATAAGTAATCAACTCAATATGGCATATATTTCTGTAATCCCAAAACCAGATAAAGACACCAGCCAAATAGAGAATTATAGACCTATCTCTCTAATTAATAATGATCTTAAAATATTGACCAAAATATTAGCTAACCGATTGGCTTCATTTATAGGACTATATATTGATAAAGATCAAGTGCGAAGGACGGTTGATCTTATATCAATAATGCAATCAGAATGGGAGGGAGGTCAAAAACAAGAAGGAATTCTACTATTGCTGGACCTCCAGAAGGCATTCGATTCAGTTTCATGGTCATATCTTTTTGCAGTCCTTAGACGATGGGGATTTGGACCAAATATTTTAGGATTCTTGGAAGCCTTATATTCAAAACCAGTAGCCAGAGTCAGACTTCAGGGAATTTTCTCTGACCCAATTAGGATTGGCAGGGGCACACGTCTTACCCCTGATATTCGCTATAATGATTGAAACCTTGGCAATAGCCATTCGTATTAATCCTAATATCAGGGGGGATTCAGTGTGGCCAAAACAATCATAAATGCGCCCTGTTCGCTGATGATCTTCTGCTATTTTTATCCTCCCCAATTTCCTCTTTACCCGAGATATGTTCATTGCTCAATGAATTTGCGTCAATTTCAGGACTAAGAGTGAATATGTCTAAATCTCAGGCTCTCAATGTATCCCTCCCAAGCTCTATGTTCTCCCAATTACAGGAAACATATGAATTTAGCTGGAGTAATTCATCAATTAAATATTTGGGAATTAATATAACTCCCAAGATTGAGAATCTGTATCAAGCAAATTACCCCCCAATGTATCAAAAACTTGAGGCTGATCTCAAGACTTGGGAGTCACACAATATTTCCTGGATTGGTAGAATTAATTCGGTCAAGATGACCTTATTGCCTAGACTTTTGTATTTGTTTCAATCCCTTCCTATCCAGATTAAAAGGGACCATCTAAAAACATTTCAAGGTAAACTTAGTAAATTTATTTGGAACAAGAAAGGTTCACGTCTATCAAACTATAACTTATTTAATCTCCCTAAGCAAGGTGGATTGGGTTTTCCAAACCTCCTATGGTACTATCAAGCAGCCCAATTAGCACAATTGTCCGTTATATACCTTAAAACTGAGCGTCCAGATTGGATATTAATAGAAAGCCAAGCAGCTCCTACATTCTCCATAGAATATTTACTATGGTGTCCTCCCAGGAACAGGCCTCCAATACTGTCACCAACCCTTTCACAATCCCTTACTTTGTGGGATTCCCTTAGGAAGCTTCCTTCCCTGGTTTCGGAAATACAACCATTAGCTCATCTGTTCCAAAATCCTCTATTCCAACTGGCATGGATGTTGAGGCCTTCAAGTGGTATAGGGGACAAGGGGGTGTACCGCGTTGGTCAATTTTTTTCTTGCACAGGCCCACTACCCCTTAAACATTTTATAGATGAACTAGATCTTCCCTCTACAGAAAAGTCTAGATTTTACCAGATCTCAAGCTTTGTTCACTCTTTATGGAAAACTAAACCTAATCCTCCAAGATTTACGGCATATGAAGGTTGGTGTGCACAAGCCACGGAGCGGAAGGGAGGGATTTCTGTGATCTATGCTTCACTTGCTTCCAATTCCGTAAAATTACCATACATGTTGGCCTAGGAGAAAGACCTTCAGACTGAATGGGATCTGGAAGACTGGTATAGGACTGGTATAAGAACTATTCTCATTCGATCAAAGGTTTATATAATACTTCACTCATCGAAGCTAATGTTAAAATATTCACAAGATGGTACTTGGTTCTCACATTGGCAGCAATGTTCCCTTCCACTTCACCCTTATGCTTTAGAGGCTGTCAGGGAATAGGTTCTATGATTCACATATGGTGGGAATGCCCCAGAATCCGAGAATTTTGGAATAGGGTCTTCCACATCATACGAAAGGTTACAGGTTATGCTATCTCTCAAACACCAGCGATTGCCTTGCTGAATGGATTCTTGCCGCATGTCTCTAAAATCACCCGTAAATTGATTCTGTTTATATTGACAGGAGCCAAATTGACTATTGCCAAAGCATGGAAGAAGTCTTCCATATCTTTATTGTCCATGAAAAGGAAGATTTCATGGATAATGGAACAAGAAAAAATGGTTAGTTCCTTATTGGACAAGACCACACAATTTGAAGCCACTTGGGAACCCTGGGCTCGGTTTATGGGAATTTCTCTGATACCGGACATAGGTAGCAACACCAATTGCTGATTTTTGAGTTTCACATCGGACAGACAGGCATTCTTTACTCTTTTTCTGTACTATTCCTTTATCTTTTTTTCTTCTCCCCTAGTCTTTTTCCTTTAAATATCTTCTTTTTCTGTTTTAGGAACAGTATAATTTTTCCTTAAAGTTACATAGAAATTCTCAGGTTTATATACTATTTTTTCATACTAGGGTCAGGATGTCTATTTTTGATCTATTATAATGGGAACATTATATTGTACCCCTGATAAATTCCGTAATAATCTTTGAGCTGGATATAAGGGATTGTTAATAATATCTCCTCTCTTCTCTCAAATAATAGTTTATAAGAGAAAAAATGGATAATGAGAGGGAGAATCCCCACCCTTCCTTGGACACAGTGTGATCCCCTTTGGGGTGTCGAAGGGGGAGTGAGGCTTCAACATATCTTACAATAAGCAGGTGTAGAATTTGAAATTGAATGGCCAAAGTTAAGAGTTTACATTATATTACTTATACTTTATTTCTTTATATTGTTAGTGCTGTTCACCACAGTAATAAGACAACCAATAGACTGTGATCACATATTTTGAATTTGCTGTGAATTATATTGTACTGATTTTTTGTTATGCTGATTATACTGTACTTTTCAATGATGATAATAAAAAACTTGAATGAAAAAAAAAAAAAAAAAGAAAACAGATCCTACATCCGTCAGATTGCTTTTTTGATGACAGTCACCAACTAATATCTATAGTATACCTGATCTAACCCTTGGAATGGGGAAAAACTGATTCTATGGTACCCAGCAGCAATCAGACACTCAATGGCCAAATGCTAAACCCAGAATATAAGCGCCTAATTGTGGGTATGTGTGTCATCACATGCCCTTATCTGTATCTCCTAGTATGTGGCCAAAATAACATTTTAAAAATTACAAAAATTGAACCAGGTCTTGGCCAAGAAATGTTGTACTGCTCTGGGGATGTCTTCTCAACAACTGCTGTGTGCATGCAAGGACAAGGGCAAGCAAGGGTACATATTGTTATACATTTTCATGGCAGGTGATAGCATCCAAAACTCCCAGAAGGCTTCTTCATTCGCCTGCTTATGGAGCTGTCTTTTAAAAGAATGCAACACGTAGCAGGGCTATTTGGGAAACAACCTTGCTACCTGTTCTTTATTATATAATACTTATTGCAACTCTGTATTTATTAGTACTAATTAAATAATTAAATATATCTGTATAATAAGCACATTTAAGTACCTGGATTTGACCTGGTATGAGATTCTTTGAAGCCTGTGTACAGCAGAGCTAAGATTAGGTGTGGAAAAAAAATCAGCGCAAGGGGACAATAAGCTCATGGGCTAACAAGAGACATGCTGATAGGTGGAGAAAACAAAGTGACAGAGATTTGCTTCTCAGTCTGATGCTTTTTCCTTCAAAGTCGAGTCACAGGCTGTGGGAGGGACAGGACCTGTAACTTTTTCTCAACTACAAGTAAATCAGGTCGTCTTTCCTAACAGACAGTATTCTGCTGTGTGACAAAGCTATGTAAAGCTAAGAACTAGATTAACAGAAATCCTTTGGCAGGTAACATGCATTTCATCTCTGTGTTTAGCTGTCTGCCTTTAATTCAGTATTAGGTATTGGATCAGAGTGCCTTTTTACTCACCACACTCAGATGCAGGCCTTATTAACTCCATTCCCCACAACTGGAACCCAGGGCAGATCATTTCTTTAGCTTTCCTCCCTCAGCAGTTCAGAAAGGTCAAACCTGATGAGGTGAAGGTAGCTTTGCAAGTAATTTTCAGCCAGGTAAGAGGCCCTCCACTGTCAGAGCAGGTGTGTGGGCAGCCAGGCAGGGACTTAATGGCACACAGCTTCTCCAGAAGACCAACTTATCCAGAAGACCAGCTACTGCGGGGAACCCCTCTCCAATTCCGATCAGAGTACTGTAGTTCCAATAGATTGTCCTTTTTGTCCTTAGATTCCTCCGGCTGCTCGCCTTTATTATTAAAGCTAGCCTGGACTTCACTGAGAGTGATACTGTGTATGAGGATAATCACAAGTAGCTTTTTATGACCTGAAGACATATCTCCATGTCCACTGTATAATGCAGGTCAGTAATCAAAAAGGGCAGGGATGTCTGAAATGTCTAAAGTTACTGTATATCTCTGATATATGTTCACTGTATAATAATACTGTATAATATTTCTTCTTTATTTCAGACAAAGTTTATAATGAAGAGCAGTACACAAGCAGTGGCCCTATGGGGTAATCGGGCCCCTGCACACAGTATCACAGCCATGATGATAACAGAGGATCAAAAGACCATTGTCACGGGAAGTCTAGAGGGACAGATATGTCTTTGGCACTTGTCAATGGAAATTAAGGTTTGTGTACAAAGATTGCCTTAAACAGAATCTATCTATCTATCTATCTATCTATCTATCTATCTATCTATCTATCTATCTATCTATCTATCTATCTATCTCATTGCATATACTGTATGTGCCTGCCAGCGTGCCTTGTAAACTGCCTATTATTATTTTAAAGACATACTGCATAAATATGTAATAGCTACCTGTTAAAAAGTTTTTGGCATCATTGATCTGGAATTCAATGACGTGTGCCCACGTTTGATCAGCAGCAGCATAAATTGTAAATCTCTGACATTTCTGAGAGGAATGAGAAACCCAGACACTGAAACTCATAATTTTATGCTTCATAGCTCCTAAATCAAGACTATCTGGACAACTGCATTTTGACATATGTGTGTGTGTATTATTTTGGATTAAATAATAATTATGTACAGGTTAAATAATACTTGTCTTCTACATATTTCACTGCTCAGGACAGTAATGTGCAGAGCTCTGTGGATATAATAATAGAATATAAGTTTCTCTTGTAATAGACAGAATGACAATAATCCTTATTATTGTAATTTCCACTATAGAACCACTGAGATGTAAACATTTGCAAAACCACACAGCATGCTATTGATAGGTGGGGAAGGGGGGTACAAGTGAAATCTGATGCAAATACACACCCTGTGTTAAGCCTAGTACACACCATTCATTTATTTTTTTATTCATAAAAAAAACTCCAATGCCCCGTACACACGATCAAATTTTCCAATAACAAATGTTGGATGTGAGCTTGTTGGCGGAAAGTCTGACCGTGTGTATGCTCCATCAAACATTTGTTGTCGGGCTTTCCGCCATCAAATGTTGGCTGGCAGGTTCTCAAATTTTCTGCCAACAAATTTTTGTTGTCAGACTTTCCGATCGTGTGTACACAAGTCCGTTGCACAAAAGTCCACGCATGCTCGGAATCAAGTACGAGCCGGAAGTGATCGGTCTTGTAAAACTAGTGTTTGTAATGGAGATATCACATGACTATTGAACTTCCTTTTTATCGGCTCGCCGTACGCCTTGCACGTCACTACATTCGTAATTGTTGGCCAACATTTGTGTGACCGTGTGTATGCAAGACAAGTTGGAGCTAACACCCTTCAAACAAAATTCCAAGGTTTTGTTGTCAGAAAGTCTGATCGTGTGTACAGGGCATAACAGCTCCAATGATATTGTGTTCTGTAACGGGGTGGCCAGGTCAAAGTGAAAGTAGTTGATAGGGAACGGATTGGCCACTGGTTTTCCAGCATGCTCGTCCTACTGAAGCTGGCCGAATGGACCAGCTGCCATATACACTGGCCAAATGTCAGTTAGGTTTTTTGAACCGGTCAATGTTGCCTGACATTCAACCCATGTTTACTAGGCTTTACAGTTTCTGAATGGGTGAAAAATCATTGATTCAGTTTAAGTTGCTACAATCAAATGCATAAAGAATAACTTCTTGTCTGTAGCGTGTTGTAGCCCCAAATTTCAGCTCCGGTAGCTGGGAGTGGTAGGCAGTGATAGTATTCCAGCTTGTGTAAATTACACATTGTACTTACTTCTTCCAAAGCATTTAACTAAACTTCCTTGAATTCCTTAATAACATTTCTTGCTAGAATAGTTACTCCTATGACATTGTGATGCTTAATTGGTGATCATGGAAATGACTGATGAATGTCTACTGAAAAGCATCTGCTTGTCTAATGTGCATCTAAAAGTGATTGTAAAGGTTACATTTAAAAAAAAAATGAATAAACATGTTATATTTACCTGCTCTGTTGCTCTGTACAATGGTTTTGCACAGAACAGTACCAAACTTCCTTTTCTGGAGTCTCCTGCTGGGGCTCTGGGCTCCTCCTCCCTTGCAAGTGCCCCCATAGCAGGCCACTTGCTATGGGGCACTCATGTGGGCTAAATACTGAACCAGACTGTGTGCATCTATTGACACACACAGCATGGCTCGACCCCGCTCCCTCCTCAAAGGATTTAATTGACAGCAGGAGCTAATGGCTACCGCTGCTGCATCTGAGTTCTGTGGGGAGGGGCAAGATAGAACAGCATTGCTGCTCTTGGGCACAGCACTGGATCGAGATTGGGCTCAGGTAAATATTTAGGGAGGATAGGGGGAGTTGATCACAGAATGTTTTTTACCTTAATCAAAATAATGCATTAAGGTAAAAAACCTTCTGCCTTTACAACCACTTTAGGAAGTATACTTAAAGTATGTGGTTTAACCTCTTCCCATGGTCTTTCAGTGCCCCTTTAAGTGGTTGGTAATTCCAGGGAGCAGAGGCAGCTTTTCTGATTTCCTGTCATAGTGGTCATATGATTGGCAAACCATCCGATAGCAAACAGTGACTGAGAGCCCCATGGCTGCACGTGTGCAGCTGCTGAGCAGGGCTGATAAGCAGAGCCCTCTTTAATATTGATTGGACCCTGGGCAAACATTTTTTTGGGCCCCCCCCATGCAAATTTTCTCTCCACCCAACATTCCAAAAAACAAACACACATGTAAACTTTTGTATTGTAATTGTACTGTCTGCCCTCATGTAAAGCGCTGCACAACCTGTCAGCGCTATATAAATCCTGTAAATAATAATGATGATTGGGGGGGGGGATAGAGGAGTCCAGGATGATGGGTGGGGAAAGCGGAGGCGGAGTCCAGGATGATGGGGGGGAATAGGGATGTCCAGGATGATGGGGGGAAGGGGGAGATAGAGGAGTCCAGGATGACACACAGGGATTGGAAGTGTGTACTGTGAGGTGTTTGTATCATACATGGCAAAGAAAAAAATCAGCACAAGGGGCAGTACTTGCATATTCTCCCCCCCTCCCCCAAAGTAACCATCTATTGGTCACCTCTGCGCCCTCCATCCACAGCTCACCTCTGTACCCGCCCCTCCATCCACAGCTCACCTCTGTACCCGCCCCTCCATCCACAGCTCACCTCTGTACCCGCCCCTCCATCCACAGTTCACCTCTGTATCCGCCCCTCCATCTACAGTTCACCTCTGTACCCATCATCCATCCACAGTTCACTTCTGTAACCGCCATTCATCCACAGTTCACCTCTTTATCTCCTGTCTACCTCTGTACCCCCCATCCACATTCACCTCTGTATCCCCTGTCCACCTCTGTTCACCCCCCTCCCCTGTCAGGCGGGAGGAACGTGGAGTGTCGCTCTGTCATTCCCTGTCACTCCGGTCCGCAGCTCCTGACAGAGGGAGAAGTGGGCTCAAGCACATGAAGCCCACAGCTGTCCCTCTCTCTTGTCATATTGTGGCCGTGGCGGGAGGGGTTGGGGAAAATCGGCTGCACCTGCTACTCCGGGAAAACTGCGGGCAGTGGGGCTTAAATGGCAGCTGCTATGGGCCCCACAGAGATGACAGGGCCCAGGGCAGCTGCCGCTTTTGCCCTGCGTTAAAGACAGCCCTGCTGATAAGGCAGTACAACCAACCCTCCTGTACTGGGCCCAGACCCCATAGTAAACTGTGTTTACTCTGCTTCAGTTTGTGAATGAGCAGGAAGCCTCGGAGCTCTTCTTATTCATTCATCTGTGCATCTGAGGCTACAGAGAAAGGGACTGATAAATCTATGTCCTCAGTCACTTTCAGCTGGGGAAAGAGAGCCCTGTCGGTTAGGCTGTATGGAGTCCCATGATTTCTAACAGCAGCCCTGCTGCTGGGTGGTAAAGCCCACCCAACCTCCTGCTACATACAGTGGGGTAATAAGTATTTAGTCAGCCACCAATTGTGCAAGTTCTCCCACTTAAAAAGATGACAGAGGCCTGTAATTGTCATCATAGGTATACCTCAACTATGAGAGACAAAATGTGGAAACAAATCCAGACATTCACATTGTCTGATTTTTGAAATAATTTATTTACAAATTATGGTGGAAAATAAGTATTTGGTCACCTACAAACAAGCAAGATTTCTGGCTCTCACAGACCTGTATCTTCTTCTTTAAGAGGCTCCTCTGTCTTCCACTCATTACTGGTATTGATGACCTCAAACAGTCACACTCCAAACTCCACTATGGTGAAGACCAAAGAGCTGTCGAAGGACTCCAGAAACAAAATTGTAGACCTGCACCAGGCTGGGAAGACTGAATCTGCAATAGGCAAGCAGCTTGGTGTGAAGAAATCAACTGTGGGAGCAATAATTAGAAAATGGAAGACATACAAGACCACTGATAATCTCCCTTGATCTGAGGCTCCACACAAGATCTCACCCCGTGGGGTCAAAATGATCACAAGAACGGTGAGCAAAAATCCCAGAACAACACGGGGGGACCTAGTGAATGACCTGCAGAGAGCTGGGACCAACCTAACAAAGGCTACCATCAGTAACCTACTACGCTGCCAGGGACTCAGATCCTGCAGTGCCAGACGTGTCCCCCTGCTTAAGCCAGTACATGTCTGGGCCCCTCTGAGGTTTCCTAGAGAGCATTTGGATGATCCAGAAGAGGATTGGGAGAATGTCATATGGTCAGATGAAACCAAAGTAGAACTGTTTGGTAGAAACACAACTCGTCGTGTTTGGAGGAGAGATAATGCTGAGTTGCAACCAAAGAACACCATACCTACTGTGAAGCATGGTTGTGGCAACATCATGCTTTGGGGCTGATCCGTGTACATGAAAAAACAGGACGACTGATCCGTGTACATGAAAGAACTAATGGGGCCATGTATCGTGAGATTTTGAGTGCAAACCTCCTTCCATCAGCAAGGGCATTGAAGATGAAATGTGGCTGACTCTTTCAGCATGACAATGATCCCAAACACACCGCCTGGGCAACGAAGGAGTGGCTTCGTAAGAAGCATTTCAAGGTCCTGGAGGGGTCTAGCCAGTCTCCAGATCTCAACCCCATAGAAAACCTTTGGAGGGAGTTGAAAGTCCATGTTGCCCAGCGACAGCCCCAAAACATAACTGCTCTAGAGGAGATCTGCATGGAGGAATGGGCCAACATACCAGCAACAGTGTGTGACAACCTTGTGAAGACTTACAGAAAACGTTTGACCTCTGTCATTGCTAACAAAGGATATATAATAAAGTATTGAGATGAACTTTTGATATTGACCAAATACTTATTTTCCACCATAATTTGCAAATAAATTATTTCAAAAATCAGACAATGTGATTGTTTGGATTTGTTTCCACATTTTGTCTCTCATAGTTGAGGTATACCTATGATGACAATTACAGGCCTCTCTCATCTTTTTAAGTGGGAATTGGTGGCTGACTAAATACTTTTTCGCCCCACTGTATAATGCATTACACGGTTGATAAGCGGTTAAGCCAGTTGTGTATTTAGTGCTTTGTCTGGAGTTCTGCTTTCAGTTAAAATTCTTACTGAAATATACATTATCACTTAGCCCATTCTGCACAAAATGTGTGTTTTGGTTGCTAAATCCCAAGGAAGGTATACCCACTGAACCAAAATCTCTCTCCATATGCCTTCGGTTTCCCCGTTGGAGTCCTGGTTTTGTTGCTTTAATGAAAGAGGACTTCATAGACAAACATGTGACTTTCTTTATGTAACTGTACATGAACAGCCAATTGTCAGACTTGAACAATTCTTGTGGGGGTCAGTAATGTTATCCACTTGGGTATGTTCCAACACCATCTGACTCCTGAGCTTATTCAGGGTGGATAGAATGGGAGTGTGGATTGGTGAGTACACCTAACTGGGGGGCTGTAAGGAAACACTATCACTTTGCCTTCAGTAGACACATGACTCTGTTTCTTTAATTAATAGCACCATATATACTCGAGTATAAGCTGACCCAAATATAAGCCGAGGCACCTAATTTTACCACAAAAAAAAGGGAAAACTTATTGACTCGAGTATAAGCCTAGGGTGGGAAATGCAGCAGCTACTGGTAAATTTTCAGGGTGTGGTGTGGCACGGACAACACAGAGGCTGCCGGCGTCACTGTGCCCATCAATGCAGCCTCACTGCCCATCATTGCAGCCTTACCGTGCCCATCACCGCAGCCTCACCATGCCCATCATTGCAACCTTACCGTGCCCATCATTGTAGCCTCACTGTGCCCATCACCGCAGCCTCACCATGCCCATCATTGCAGCCTTACCGTGCCCATCACTGCAGCCTCACCGTGCCCATCATTGTCTCCTCAATGTGCCCGTCATTGCAATCTCACTAGTAGTGACCATTGACCAATGTGCCCATTCATGCAGTCAGTACCTGGATTGAACAGCAGGCATCTCTCACTGTATCTCGGAGCTCAGTGTGAAACTTTCGGCCGCACTGTGACAAAAGTCCCGCCCTCCTCCTCGACCAGCTCATGTGATAGATGCAGTGTTCTGTCTATCACACGAGCTGGTCTAAGAGGAGGGTGGGACTTTTGTCACAGCACGGCAGAAAGTTTCAGAGTCAGCTCTGAGACACAGCTGTCTCCCACTGTGTAAGAGAGGGAGAGAGGGTGGGACTTTTGACACAGCATGGTTGAAAGTTTCACAATGAGCTCCTAGACACAGCGGTCTCCCGCTGTGTAAGGGAGGATGAGAGGGGAGCGCTGCAGCCACAGTTAAAAGCGGCCCCAGGGCAAGCAACCAAATGTCCGGTATCCCTGCTCTCACTCGAGTATAAACCAAGGGGGGGTTTTTCAGCCTAAAAAATGGGCTGAAAAACTCGGCTTATACTCGAGTATATACGGTAATGTATTTTATTATGATAAACTGTACTGTTCTTACTTATTAGAGATGCATTGGAAGCTGTCATGTTAAAGCAAGTTAAAAACAATTTAAAAAAATGGGCAAGTTGGTTGTTAGAAGGAATTAGAAAGTCTCATCTTTGGTTGCTTCTGTTTCTACCCTTTACAAACATACAAGTCTGGCATATATTTGTGTATATTGCTTTGTGTGGGTATAGAAAATGAAATATTGATGTGATATTGTACTTGATTTTGCTTTAGGTTGGTGCAAGATATCGCTATCTATTATTATTTATACTAAGCTTAGTAGGGGCTTACTGCAGGGACCTTCAGTGGGCTACTTATAAGAATGTAATAATATATACAGTATGATAATGTAGTGGGCACCTGGCCAGAAACCCAGGGTAGGACACTTCCAACCAGCCTGTCCCTCCTTTGTGGGTTCCAACCAATGGTTGTGAGCATCTAAGCAGTGTGCTGGAGCGGTACATGATGGGCATGGGAGTAATGCCTGACCAGACTATAAAAGGAGGTATCCCTGGTTGTCCTGGTCATCATGCTTTTTACTTAGTTATGTAAAAGGTAGTTGAATTGGCCAAATTATCAAACAAAGGGTAGCTTTAACCTGACTTTTCCTAAACAGGTGCAGAGTAGGATTAACAATGCATGCTATGTTTTCATAGCGTACAGAACAATGATAAACTGAGTATGAAAAGAAGCACTATGCCTCTGACTCAGTAGGGGAGATTTAATAAAACTGTGCACACAGAATCCGTTGCAGCTTCCCATAATAACCAATCAGCTTTTAGATTTTATTGTCAAAGCTTAATTGAACAAGCTGAAGTTAGAAGTTGATTGGTTACAATGAACAGCAGCATCGGATGCTGTGTGCACCAGTTTTAGGAAGTTTCCCCCAATGAGGATACTATGTGGCAGTACAGCACAGTCTCTATAAAGTTCTGCAGCCAAAGATACTAAAAAACACTATTTCAGTAAACAGTACAGTACATAAACAGCTACTTTCACTTTGACTTGCATCTCTCATAGGTAAGCCCAGGGTAGGTCTGGGTATTCATGCAAACAGCTGGAGAAATCTATGGGCTTGCACCACAGGCAAGTGACTGGGGGTACAGGGCCATCCCAGTTGAAGTGCAGTACTTTGATAGGTGGTTAGGTATTCCATTGATGCTGTGTGCTAATGGTCTCCTGCCAAGTTTTGCATTAATTGTTAATTATAGCTCTTTTCAATGACTTTTCTTGTGCACCTTTCTCTGGCTATTTTATAAAAGGGCAAAACATCTTGTGTAACTATTTTCTAAAATATCCCACATAATAAGTGTGTAATATGTGTATGACCGTCCAATCTTGTAGTGTAGGAGTTGAGCAACTTTTAGCTAGCTTTGCTTTACACAAAAATGTAAGCACATTACAGGTATATTTTTATTATATTTTAAAATTAAGATGTCAAATATAAGTATTACAATTCTAAAAAGGGCATAGTATTAACAAAATGAGTATGAAACAGGTCACATTTCTAATATAACATATTTATTTTGTAGAGTCCAGAATTATAATGATATCACATGATACAAATATGTTCTCCTTCAATGTGAGTTTTAAAGTGTCAGTCTATCAGAAGTGATGTTTTAGGAAAACATAGAGCCTGGTGAGTTGAGTCAGTCCTAGGCTTGGGTTTTGCGTACTTAAACAACCTTGCCATAACTTTTGACTCTATTCCTGTCCATCTGGGATTTTTTACTACCTACCTTTGCATGTTTCCGAACCTCACGTCTTCATGTGGCTGGTAAGCAGGTCCAGCAACTCAAGAGCATCTTACGTGTAAAATCCACAAGATCGTTTTTGGTAGACTAATCTTGTAAAATGTATATTATACAGGTGAATATATATAATATATATATTAAAAGAAAAACAAACATATGGACTTACAACCCTAGATCAAACCTTCCTTCCTTTCTTCCTTCCTTCCTTCCTTGCTTTCTTTCCTGGAATTAATGTACCTCGAATTAAACTTTTTCTGTGGCCTGATGGAAGGTCTTCTCCAAAGGTGATGGGTGGGTAGAACATATACAATGGTTGCGTTTCTAGAATGACCAGCAAAGGGGTGTATTTACTTATGGTGGTGGGTGGACAGGAGATGCAGGGTGGCCATGGCTCCAGGGTGACAGGTAAACTCCCCTAGAGGTGATGGGTGGGCAGGAAGATGCTAAAGCAGGCCATAGTACTAAGTCTAAAGAGACTGTCAGAAGGTGGTAGGAGGGCAGGAAGGCATTAGAGTGGCTGAAAGGCTTTTTTAAAGGTGGTGGGCAAAAAAGCACCGAAGTTAACTTATCACAGTAGAAAGTGATGGGCAACCATAGTAGATTACCTTGGCCAGAAGCTCCCAATACCTCTCTCTTGGTCATCACTATCAGTTTTTTATTCCACCTTGGAAGTGAAAAGGCAGATTGAAGACAAACATAGTTTTCCAGGATAAATGGAGCAGCAAAGGTTTGTTCATTAGTATCCAACAAAATCCAATATTTAAAGTGCAATAGCTGCAAAACTATACCAAGGGTATAAAACTATTAATAGAGGGACATTATGAAATACATTAAATTAATGTGATAGTTCTAATGAGTATGTTTTAAATTACTATAGTGTGGCCCATGGAATAATGTGTGACTTTCTTTTTGGCACTTCCTTAGACTCGAGTTTGTTGTGTATAATTTATAATGATTTTCATTTCACTTTTTTTTTTTTTTTTTACAGTTGTAAACACTTCTTTTAGTTTAATTTGTCCTGAATATTAGCAAACATGAGGCTGGGCAAAACTTTAATCTCTCTAAAAAAAAAAAGGTTGAATATAGAAAACACACACTATTATTTATTGCATTCAGTATGATGTAACTCTTAAGCCTCGCACACACAATCGGATTTTCCGCAGACAAAGCGGTACACTTTTGTCCAAAAGGCGTGTGCCGTGAACTTGTCTTGCATACAAACGATACACAATTGTCGGCCAACAAACACGAACGTAGTGACGTACTACGAGGAATTTCAGCTTTTGAGCGCCACCCTTTGGGCACCTTCTGCTAATGTCGTGTTTGGTGAGCGTTGATTCCGAACATGCGTCTTTGTACTTTGGACTTTTGTGTGATGGACTTGTGTACACACGATAGGAAAATCTGACAACAGATCGTTGTCTGCCGAAAATTTACTAGCCTGCCATCCAACATTTTTTGGCGTAAAGTTGGCCAACAATTGTCCGAGAGAGTGTACTAATGGTCGGATTTTAGGCAAACAGTCTGTCATCACACAATTCCCTGTCGAAAATCTGATCGTGTGTACGAGGCTTTAGTCAACAAAGGAGTGGTAGCACACATTGTTCCCTGTTACCTTCATATTATGCTTCTTTTTTTAGATTACTTCCAAAGCAATTCTTTTTGGTCACACTGCTGCTGTCACCTGCCTAGGAAAAGCAAGGGATTTTGAAAAACAGCCATATGTTGTGAGTGGAGCAGAAAATGGGTGAGTACCAAGTGAATTTAATTATTGAACTACACTATATCTGAGCATCACAAACCAAAAAATGCTATTTGATTCATTTTATAATTTAAAGCAAACTTGCACATTCATCCATGTCTCCATGCTTTATTTTGCTGAGAAATCGCTTTGAAAAACACCCCCTAGCATATCTGGTCATGGCCGTCTTGGGTAGGGGCAGATGATTTGTTTAGCATTTACTTCCTGGAGTCCATCTGCCCTTAGCTCAGGCATGCAGGCAGGAGGGTGTGCTTAGCTGAGGGAGCCCTCCTTCCTCTCCTAAAGACTTCTGGGATGTATG
This sequence comes from Aquarana catesbeiana, assembly GCF_042186555.1. Classification (NCBI taxonomy): domain Eukaryota; kingdom Metazoa; phylum Chordata; class Amphibia; order Anura; family Ranidae; genus Aquarana; species Aquarana catesbeiana. The sequence goes on along the minus strand of NC_133326.1, from coordinate 80,866,857 downwards.
ACATAATATGCCTATATCTGGAAACCAGGAAGTAACTGAATAAATAAAAACAAAAAAAGTTAAAAACCAGTAAATATAATATACCTTCCTATCTATTTACTACTGTAGATAAAACAAAAGTTTTCTTATAAGAATGTAATAGTCTTCTTTTATTTAGCAAGAATTATATTTATGACAGTGGCATAACAGCGTTATAAGAAAAATATATTTTTCAATAGTTTAACTCATTAGCATGCAGCACATTGAATTACAATTGATTCAATTATCTATTTTAGCTTAATTAATTGCTTACCTTTCTTCATTGTAATGAAAATTATGATTGCCCTAGCATAGCCCTTCTCAAACTAACTGTCAAATAGGAGGATCTACCTTTATTATCTGCACCTGTGTGACCTCAGTTTTGCAAGAGGAAAAGGAAAGTAATCTGCATCCCTGTAACTGGGAATAACATAGAAAGCATTTCAGCAATACTGAAATTCATCTTGCAGTGGATGCTTCTAACAATGATGCATTTAATCACTAATAACTAAAGGCCCGTACACACGATATGACTTTTTGACAACAAACATGCAAATTAGCTGTTTTAAGGCAACATCCCACCGTGTGTACGCTCCATCGGACAAACTTTTTCGGTTTTCATCGGACAAATGTTGGCTGTGCGAACAGACAAACTTGGCGGCAACAAAAGTCTGATCGTGTGTACACAAAACCATCGGACTTTAGTACAAAGTACCAACACGCATGATCAGAACCAATGCAAAAAATCAGACAACAATACAGAAGTTGACCAAAGGGTGGCACCGGAGAATTGAACGTCCTCTTTTGAAGTGTCGTCAGTACGTTGAAACATCACTATGTTCGTGTTTGTTGCCTAAAAAGTCCTGCCGTGTGTATGCTTAACAAGTTCACGGCCAAGGCCCTTTGTACAGAAATCCACGGGAAAGTTTGTATAAAGTCGGATCGTGTGTATGAGGCTTTAGTCTGCCATATTGCTCATAGGAATGAGCTTCCAAAAACAGTTTTTAGTGACAGTTAATTTTTTGTGAATGAATATAACTACTATGTTTTTTTGGGGGCCCAACTCTTTTTTTTGACACTATTGAAGTTGATGATGTATTCTATATTTAAAGAGTAAATTCACTTTTGATGAGAAAAAAACAATCCCCTTTGGGTGATCAATGCACATTGTAATGATTTTAACAAACTTTGATGAAGATTCCCATCTGTTTCTGCTCTGAAGAAATAGCTTTTTGTTGTGTGTAGTGTAAATCTAAATGGGAGTAACATTTTCATTATTAATCAACTGATGCACTTGCAGTATCCTAATGAGGAAAGTTTCAGAGTCAGCATCCACTTAGAAGTAAATAACCCTTTGGGGATATCTCCCCCCAAATTTTTTTTTTTAAATTACAGAAGATGTTTGATTTGCATCTTAGTGCAGTCTTCTGGGAAAATCAGTGAGCCAATCATATAAGCAGGAAATTACGTTTCTGGGGAAGTTCTGTACACAAACTGTGTACAGAACACATCCAGATTCCTATATTGCATTTAATTTTACATAAAATAATAACAGCTGCAGATTAAAAAAGAAAGGCAATTTTTAATATAATTCGACTATGATATGGCTTGCGTAGCATATGCTCTTTTTTTTTTTTCATTTTTTTTTTTTCCCTACAAAAGTAGGGTCACCCTTTAAATAGTAAATAAAAATAATTATAATTATTATTATTGTTATTCAGAATTTATATAGCGGCAAAAGCAGAAAAAGCGTAAAGTTCTGGCGCACAGAGGTAGACATGTGCATGCAAAATTTGTTTAGTTTCGTTTTGATTCGTTAATCTAGTTATTTCGTTTAGTTCAATTCGGTTGATTCTTTCAATTCGTATTCAGAATTCAGAATTTTCTTCAAATTTACTGATTTTTTCGATTCGAAACGTTCAAATCGATACATTTTCGAATCAGGCGAAATTAAAATCTTATATTGTTTTCGATTTAAATGCAGCAAAGTAAACAAACAAAAGAAAATTCTTCATCAAATGATTACAATGACTCTTTACATCACCTTTGGCTTAACAAAAACGGCATTATTTCGAAATGGTACTCTAATAACACACACAGTCTTTGATTTCAGTAATATGTGTACAGTTAAAATTCGACTGGAGTACAATGTAAAATTCGATTTGAATTTTAGGCAGAATTTCCAAAATTCGGTAAAATTTGTTTATATTGTAATTCGGGTATTCGGATACAGCTGAACCTCCAAATAACAAAAAATATTAATTCGGAACGAAATGAACCGCACACGTCTACACAGAGGGTGTGTCTCCCAAATCAAAGGTAATCTTGTAGTAATTGTTTAAGAAAGGAGAGGAACAAAGGAAACTCAGTCCGTGAATAAAAAATCCCAATTAAAAAGTCATTAGAGTAGCGGGGGGGCATCCATAAGAGTGTGTCCAACTCTGAAAAGACATAAAGGAAAGGAGGGCGGGAGGGAGGCTCAACTAAGTGTAGTATTAAATTGAGATTTTTAATATTGCAAGGTATAAAACACACTTACAAGATGAATTGTTAAAAGGTGCTCATAATTAGGTACTCTGCCCGGGGTGTATCATCGTCCTGCAGGCTCAGTTGGCTGGGTCCTAGTCACTGGCAGTGGATGGAGACAGGAACTCTCTGCAGCAGTGGACGTTTCATGCTGACCAGCTTGGAACGCATGGGCAGAAGTGACGGCACTGGCCAGTAGAAGGAGCTGTGAGCTTCGAGCGTGGTACAGCCCCGACTTCTGATCCTCCGGTGACATCACTTCCACCCGTGCATTCCACGCTGGTCAGCATGAAACTTTCATTGCTGCAGAGAGTTCCTGTCTCCTTCCATCCACTGCCAGTGACTAGGACCCAGCCGGCAGAGCCTGCAGGACAATATTACACCCCGCCAGAGTACCTAATTATTGTTGGAAAAGAACAACAGCATGTAAAGTTGTTAATAAACTGACAATACTGTATGCATTATACCTATCTATGCAGCAGGTGGCGCTGTAGTACTATAGTGTATAGTTCATGTTTTTTTATGATATAACAAGATGTATTGTCTATCTCAGTGCATGTACTTGTATATTCCTGCTTCCTGTTCATGTTTCTCCATGCTGTAAGACATGTAATATAATTCCCCATGAAAGTAAAGCCGTATTACTGCATCCAAGAAACTCCCAGCGCTTATTGCAATACTCTGCACAATAATTATGTCTCCTGTCTTCTTCCATCCCTTCTTAAACCTTCCTCTTGTAAGTGTGTTTTTTACCTTGCAATATTAAAATTTCACTTTAACCGCTTCAGCCTCGAAAGATTTTACCCGCTTCCTGACCAGAGCACTTTTTTAGATTTGGCACTGCAACGCTTTAACTGACAATTGCGCGGTTGTGCGATGTTGCACCCAAACAAAATTGATGTCCTTTTTTTCCCACAAATAGAGCTTTCTTTTGGTGGTATTTGATCACCTCTGTGGTTTTTATTTTTTGCGCTATAAACAAAAAAAGAGCTTCAATTTAAAAAAAAACGCAATATTCTTTACTTTATGCTATAATAAATATCCCCCAAAAAGATCTAAAAAAATTTTTTTTTCCTCAGTTTAGGCCGATATGTATTGTTCTACATATTTTTGGTAAAATCACAATAAGTGTATATTGATTGGTTTGCGCAAAAGTTATAGTGTCTACAAAATAGGGGATAGTTTTATGGCACTTTTATTATTCTTTTTTTTTTTTTACTAGTAATGGCAGCGATCTGCAATTTTTATCAGGACTGTGACATTATGGCGGACACATCGGACACATTTTTTGGACCATGGGCATTTATACAGCGATCAGTGCTATAAAAATGCATTGATTACTGCATTGATTACTGTAAAAATGTCACTGGCAGGGAAGGGGTTAACACTAGGGGGCGATCAAGGTGTTAATTGTGTTCCCTGGGAGGTGATTCTAACTGAAGGGGGGAGGGGACTGTGTAGGGGAGATGACAGATCGCTGTTTATACTCTGTATTAACAGACGATCTGTCTCTTCTCCCCTCAGAGAACCGGAAACTGTGTGTTTACACACACAGATCCCAGTTGTGTCAGCCGCAATCGCGGGAGCCCGACGGTGATCGTGACCGGCGGGCACTCGCATCGGCTCTGGGGGTGAGCAGCAGCCACAGAGCGAAGCGACGTAACATAACGCCGCTTCACCCAGCCGTGCCATTCTGACACAGTGCGGCTGGTCGGCAAGTGGTTAATGCTACACTAATGCCGTGTACACATGAGCAGAATTTCCGTCAGAAGAAGGCCGATGGCAGCTTTACATCTTATATTCCGACCGTGTGTATCCCCCATCGGACTTTCTCTGTCTAAAATTCAGACGGACTTAGATAGAGAACATGTCCTATATTTTTCCGACTGAACTAATTACTATCGGAAAAAACGCTCGTCTGTATGCTGTTCCGACGAGATTAGCAGAAGGAGCGCACTGGCTATTGCACTTCCTTTTTTTAGTCCCGCTGTACGTGTTGTATGTCACCGCATTCTTGGCGGTCGGACTTTGGTGTGACCGTCTGTATGCAAGACAGCCTGAGCAGAATTCCGTCGGAGAAACATTCAAAATTTATTCTGACGGCAAAACCGCTCGTGTGTACGCAGCATTAGTTGCCGCCTACCCTCCTCCTTTTCTTTATATAGCACCAACAGTTTGCGTAGCACTTTACAACATGAGTGCAGACAGTATAGTTACAATACAATTCAATACAGGAGGAATCAGAGGGCCCTGCTCATTAGAACTTACAATCTAAAAGGGAGGGTCAAGTGACACAAAAGGTAATAACTATGGGGAATGAGCTGATGGAGTAAATAAAAGTTCAGTAGTTAGGTGGAGGCAGGATAGGACTCTCTAAAGAGAAGGGTTTTCAGGGATTGCCTAAAAATGGACATGTTATTATTATTATTAATATTATTACCAGTAGTAGTAGTGTGAAAATGCTTATACTTTTACTTCAAATTCAACTAAAGTACCAATTTGGGAAATCATTGTTTCATTTATATATAAATTGTGTAAATTTGTAAACCTCTAGTGGAATCTATAGTATCGCAAAATAAAAAAAGGGGGAAAATCAATGGAGGAGTTTTTATTTTTTTCTTTGGTTTTAAACTACCTAATTTTTTGTCTATTTCATGTTTAAATGCACTATTGTCCTGCTTTTTTTATTAGTAGTAGTGGCAGTAGTATTACAGGCATTAATATTATTTGTAATATTACTGTCATTGTTAATAATAAATACCAACACCTTTTTTTTATCATTTTGAAACTTAAAAAAATAACTTCCTGAATCATTCTGTTTAGATTAAAATGTTACAGTTTAATTAAGCCAAAAGTAAGAATGTCTATAATATAAAATGTGTATTTAAATGTTTCGTTACATTGCTGAATTAGTTAAATTTGTGTATTCTGAGGTCCAAAATCTTTCCAGCAAATCCCAAAGAATCCTCATGGTGGTGCTGTTTCATCTTCAGTGCCCGTCACTTTGATTTGAATGAAAATAACACAGGAGATGCACATCTGCTTTAAAACGTGTGGTTGAGGTTCTGTGAAATGACCCATTTTCAGCAGGATGTAGTTCTGAAGAATGATACTTCTGTTGACACGCTGATGAGACGTAATGGCAGCACACCTACAATTTGTTTTACTCCAGACATGGCCTTAAACTTATTTTGATGCTCGGCAGCAAGGTGTAATTACCTAAACAAAAGGAAATACATTCAGTATGCCCCCCCCCCCGTCCTTTATGAGCAAAAACATTTTCTTCACCAGTAATCTCTAACAAAAAGCTACATAAATGATAAGCATTGACTTAAATACAGTTTTTACTCTTAAAAAATATAGTGTCACACAATTGTCCTAGCCAGCTGAGTGGAAATAACAATGAATAACCCGGGGTCATGTCTTGCAGAGAGATGTGCGTATGGAACGTCACCACTGGTCACTGCATTGAGAATGTCAAGCTCCCGTATAGGCACACAGCAATCTGTGTAAGTATCAGCATGGACATGTCACTGCAAAATTTGCTGTGAAAATGCTTATTGGAGACCTTTTAACCCTCATTTCAAATCAAACCAAAGCGCCACTTTAAGAAGATCTTGTTCTATTCATATTTTAATTGTTGTTTGAATCTGTAAGCCTTTAGTGTGAGCTTTAGCTTTCAGTAACATATAGGCAAAACAGATGCATTGTGTAAAATCAATGGATGCATTTTTATTTGTATTTTGTTTTTTTTTAAATGCTCAGTTTTATAGAAAGGCCAGCTAGCCCCCTGCCTATGGGCAATGACTGCTCGCCCCTTCATATATTTTCAAAGCACAGTTTTTCTCTATAGAATCCTGCAAGCAGTTACTTTCCATTAAGTTAAACATACATATTTATTTAATGAAAGCGGTTGGGAACTCTGCAGCTTTAGAGATTAGCAGTCAAAGTAAAGGCGCCATAGGAGCTGCCTAGGGGGCAGTTTAACTAAAATATAATCCGGATTTCAAAATAATATTTTACATGTTGTTAAAATTTGATATTGTACCACAGCATTAGCTTTATTATATATACACTGGTCAAAAAAGTAAAGGAACACTTTGAAAACACATGAGATCTCAATAGGGAAAAATATCATGCTGGATATCTATACTGATATGGACTGGGTAATGATGTGTTAGGAACGAAAGCATGCCACATAGGTTGATGGAAATTAAAATTATTAACCTACAGAGGGCTGAATTCAAAGACACCTCGAAAATTGAAGTGAAAAAATGAAGCAGTAGGCTAATCCATTTTGCTGAGATTTCATTGCAGCAACTCAAAATGGTACTCAGTAGTTTGTATGGCCTCCACGTTCTCGTATGCATGCCTGACAACGTTGGGGCATGCTCCTAATGAGACAACGGATGGTGTTCTTGGGTATTTCCTCCCAGACCTGGACCAGGGAATCACTGAGCTCCTGAACAGACTGAGATGCAACCTGGCGGCGTGGGATGGACCGAAACATAATGTTCCAGAGGTGTTCTATTGCATTTAGGTCAGACAAGCGTGGGGGCCATTCAGTGGTATCAATTCCTTCATCCTCCAGGAACTGGCTGCAAACTCTCGCCACATGAGACCGAGCATTGTCGTGCACCAGGAGGAATCCAGGACCCACTGCACCAACGTAGGGTCTGACGATGGGTCCAAGGATTTCATCCCGATACCTAATGGCAGTCAGGGTGCCATTGGCTATCCTGTAGAGGTCTGTGCGTCCCTTCATGGATATGCCTCCCCAGATCATCACTGATCCACCACCAAACCGGTCATGCTGAATGATGTTACAGGCAGTATAATGTTCTCCACGGCTTCTCCAGACCCTTTCATGTCTGTCACATGTGCTCAGGGTGAACCTGCTCTCGTTTGTGTAAAGCACAGGGCGCCAGTGGCAGACCTACCAATTCTGGTGTTCAATGGCAAATGCCAATCAAGCTCTACGGTGCCAGGCAGTGAGCACAGGACTAGGGATGAGCCGAACACCCCCCTGTTCGGTTCGCACCAGAACATGCGAACAGGAAAAAAGTTCGTTCGAACATGCGAACACCGTTAAAGTCTATGGGACACGAACATGAATAATCAAAAGTGCTAATTTTCAAGGCTTATATGCAAGTTATTGTCATAAAAAGTGTTTGGGGACCTGGGTCCTGCCCCAGGGGACATGGATCAATGCAAAAAAAAGTTTTAAAAACGGCCGTTTTTTCAGGAGCAGTGATTTTAATAATGCTTAAAGTCAAACAATAAAAGTGTAATATTCCTTTAAATTTCGTACCTGGGGGCTGTCTATAGTGTGCCTGTAAAGGGGCGCATGTTTCCTGTGTTTAGAACAGTCTGACAGCAAAATGACATTTTGAAGGAAAAAACTCATTTAAAACTACCCGCGGCTATTGCATTGCCGACAATACACATAGAAGTTCATTGATAAAAACGGCATGGGAATTCCCCAAAGGGGAACCCCGAACCAAAATTAAAAAAAAAAAATGACGTGGGGGTCCCCCTAAATTCCATACCAGGCCCTTCAGGTCTGGTATGGATATTAAGGGGAACCCCGGCCAAAATTAAAAAAAAAAAATGACGTGGGGTTCCCCCTAAATTCCATACCAGACCCTTCAGGTCTGGTATGGATTTTAAGGGGAACCCCGCGCCAAAAAAAAACAAAAAAACGACGTGGGGTCCCCCCAAAAATCCATACCAGACCCTTATCCGAGCACGCAACCTGGCAGGCCGCAGGAAAAGAGGGGGGGACGAGAGTGCGGCCCCCCCTCCCTCCTGAACCGTACCAGGCCACATGCCCTCAACATTGGGAGGGTGCTTTGGGGTAGCCCCCCAAAACACCTTGTCCCCATGTTGATGAGGACAAGGGCCTCATCCCCACAACCCTGGCCGGTGGTTGTGGGGGTCTGCGGGCGGGGGGCTTATCGGAATCTGGAAGCCCCCTTTAACAAGGTGACCCCCAGATCCCGGCCCCCACCTGTGTGAAATGGTAAGGGGGCCGGGATCCTCCGCGGCGTCTTCTGTCTTCTTCTCCTCGGGCCGCTCCGCACCCATGGCATGGGGGGGAGGCTCCCGCTCTTCTCTTCTTCTCTTCTTCTTTTCTTCTCTTCTTCTTCATTTTCTTCTCCGGGCCGCTCCGCAATCCATGCTGGCATGGAGGGAGGCTCCCGCTGTGTGACGGCGCTCCTCGTCTGACAGTTCTTAAATAACGGGGGGGGCGGGGCCACCCGGTGACCCCACCCCCCTCTGACGCACGGTGACTTGACGGGACTTCCCTGTGGCATTCCCCGTGACGTCACAGGGAAGTCCCGTCAAGTCACCGTGCGTCAGAGGGGGGCGGGGTCACCGGGTGGCCCCGCCCCCCCCCGTTATTTAAGAACTGTCAGACGAGGAGCGCCGTCACACAGCGGGAGCCTCCCTCCATGCCAGCATGGATTGCGGAGCGGCCCGGAGAAGAAAATGAAGAAGAAGAGAAGAAGAGAAGAAAAGAAGAAAAGAAGAAAAGAAGAAGAGAAGAGCGGGAGCCTCCCCCCCATGCCATGGGTGCGGAGCGGCCCGAGGAGAAGAAGACAGAAGACGCCGCGGAGGAGATGCTGGACGAGAACGCCGGAGGAAGAACCAGAAGAACCAGAAGAGCCAGAAGAACCAGAAGATGAAGGAAGATAGAAGAAAGAAGAAGCATTTAAATAAAGGAATTGTCAAAAACTGTCTCTTGTCATTTTTAACATTTTTGACACTTTTTTCGTGAAATGGTAGGGGTACTTATGTACCCCCTTACCATTTCACACAGGGGGGGGGCCGGGATCTGGGGGTCACCTTGTTAAAGGGGGCTTCCAGATTCCGATAAGCCCCCCGCCCGCAGACCCCCACAACCACCGGCCAGGTTTGTGGGGATGAGGCCCTTGTCCTCATCAACATGGGGACAAGGTGTTTTGGGGGGCTACCCCAAAGCACCCTCCCAATGTTGAGGGCATGTGGCCTGGTACGGTTCAGGAGGGAGGGGGGGCCGCACTCTTGTCCCCCCCTCTTTTCCTGCGGCCTGCCAGGTTGCGTGCTCGGATAAGGGTCTGGTATGGATTTTTGGGGGGACCCCACGCCGTTTTTTTTTTTTTTTTTTGGCGCGGGGTTCCCCTTAAAATCCATACCAGACCTGAAGGGTCTGGTATGGAATTTAGGGGGAACCCCACGTCATTTTTTTTTTTTAATTTTGGCCGAGGTTCCCCTTAATATCCATACCAGACCTGAAGGGCCTGGTATGGAATTTAGGGGGACCCCCACATCATTTTTTTTTTTTAATTTTGGTTCGGGGTTCCCCTTTGGGGAATTCCCATGCCGTTTTTATCAATGAACTTCTATGTGTATTGTCGGCAATGCAATAGCCGCGGGTAGTTTTAAATGAGTTTTTTCCTTCAAAATGTCATTTTGCTGTCAGACTGTTCTAAACACAGGAAACATGCGCCCCTTTACAGGCACACTATAGACACCCCCCAGGTACGAAATTTAAAGGGATATTACACTTTTATTGATTGACTTTAAGTATTATTAAAATCACTGCTCCTGAAAAAACGGCCGTTTTTAAAACTTTTTTTTGCATTGATCCATGTCCCCTGGGGCAGGACCCAGGTCCCCAAACACTTTTTATGACAATAACTTGCATATTAGCCTTTAAAATTAGCACTTTTGATTTCTCCCATAGACTTTTAAAGGGTGTTCCGCGGCATTCGAATTTGCCGCGAACACCCCAAATTGTTCGCTGTTCGGTGAACTTGCGAACAGCCAATGTTCGAGTCGAACATGAGTTCGACTCGAACTCGAAGCTCATCCCTACACAGGACCCACTAGAGGACGTCGGGGCCTCAGACCACCCTCATGAAGTCTGTTTCTGATTGTTTGGTCAGAGACATTCATGCCAGTGGCCTGCTGGAGGTCTTTTTGTAGGGCTCTGGCAATGCTCATCCTGTTTCTCTTTGCACAAAGGAGCAGATACTGGTCCAGCTGATGGGTTAAGGACCTTCTAAGGCCCTGCCCAGCTCTCCTAGAGTATCTGCCTGTCTCCTGGAATCTCCTCCATGCTCTTGAGACTGTGCTGGGAGACACAGCAAACCTTCTGGCAAAGGCAAATATTGATGTGCCATCCCAGAGGAGTTGGACTGCCTGTGCAACCTTTATAGGGTTCAGGTATTGCCTAATGCTACTAGTAGTGACACTGACCCTAGCCAAATGCAACACTAATGAAAAACAGTCAGAAAAGTTGAGTAGGGGAAAAAATGTCAGTGGCCTCCACCTGTAAAACCATTAGGCTGGGTTCACACTGGTGCGACACGACAGCCGTCCTACTTTGGATCCGACTTTGCCCTGCGACATGAAGCCGGCATGTGTCCGACTTTCAATGAACGGGGATCCGACTTGGATCCCCGCCAATGCCGGCACTGTGTTTGGTATGAATCTTTAGGGGGGAACTCCGCGCCAAATTTTAAATAAAAAACCGGCATGGGTTCCCCCTCCAGAGGCATACCAGGCCCTTGGGTCTGGTATGGACCTTGAGGGGAACCCCCTACGCGGAAAAAACGGCGTGGGGGGTCGCCCCCAATCCATACCAGACCCTTATCCGAGCACGCAGCCCGGCCAGACAGGAATGGGGGTGGGGACGAGCGAGCGCCCCCCCCCTCCTGAACCGTACCAGGCCGCATGCCCTCAACATGGGGGGGTGGTGCCTTGGGGGAGGGGGCGCGCTGCAGCCCCCCCACCCCAAAGCACCTTGTCCCCATGTTGATGAGGACAAGGGCCTCTTCCCGACAACCCTGGCCGTTGGTTGTCGGGGTCTGCGGGCGGGTGGCTTATCGGAATCCTGGAGCCCCCTTTAATAAGGGAGCCCCCAGATCCCGGCCCCCCACCCTATGTGAATGAGTATGGGGTACAGCGTACCCCTACCCATTCACCTAGGAAAAAAGTGTCAATTTAAAAAAAAACACTACACAGATTTTTAAAGCATTTTATTAGACAGCTCCGGGGGTCTTCTTCCGACTTCGGGGGTCTCTCCGGTTCTTCTCCACGCTCTCCGGATCTTCTGCCAGGCTCCTCCGCTCTCTTCTGCTCTTTTGCCGCTCTTTTGCTAAAGCGGAGGAGCCTGGTCTTCAATCTTCTGCCTTCTGCCTTCTGCCCTCTTCTCCTGATGTTGACACGACGCTCTCTGGGGCTAGAATGCTCTCTGTGCGCTCTGCTCTGACTTATATAGGCGGTGACCCCGCCCCCTTATGCCGTCACAGTCCCTGGGCATGCTGGGACTGTGACGGCATAAGGGGGCGTGGTCATCGGGTGATGACCACGCCCCCTAAAACGTCACAGTCCCAGCATGCCCAGGGACTGTGACGGCATAAGGGGGCGGGGTCACCGCCTATATAAGTCAGAGCAGAGCGCACAGAGAGCATTCTAGCCCCAGAGAGCGTCGTGTCAACATCAGGAGAAGAGGGCAGAAGGCAGAAGGCAGAAGGCAGAAGATTGAAGACCAGGCTCCTCCGCTTTAGCAAAAGAGCGGCAAAAGAGCAGAAGAGAGCGGAGGAGCCTGGCAGAAGATCCGGAGAGCGTGGAGAAGAACCGGAGAGACCCCCGAAGTCGGAAGAAGACCCCCGGAGCTGTCTAATAAAATGCTTTAAAAATCTGTGTAGTGTTTTTTTTTAAATTGACACTTTTTTCCTAGGTGAATGGGTAGGGGTACGCTGTACCCCATACTCATTCACATAGGGTGGGGGGCCGGGATCTGGGGGCTCCCTTATTAAAGGGGGCTCCCGGATTCCGATAAGCCCCCCGCCCGCAGACCCCGACAACCAACGGCCAGGGTTGTCGGGAAGAGGCCCTTGTCCTCATCAACATGGGGACAAGGTGCTTTGGGGTGGGGGGCCGCAGCGCGCCCCCTCCCCCAAAGCACCAACCCCCCATGTTGAGGGCATGCGGCCTGGTACGGTTCAGGAGGGGGGGGGCGCTCGCTCGTCCCCACCCCCATTCCTGTCCGGCCGGGCTGCGTGCTCGGATAAGGGTCTGGTATGGATTGGGGGGGACCCCCACGCCGTTTTTATCGGCGTAGGGGGTTCCCCTCAAGGTCCATACCAGACCCAAGGGCCTGGTATGCTCTTGGAGGGGGAACCCATGCCGGTTTTTTATTTAAAACTTGGCGCGGAGTTCCCCCTCAAGAACATCTGAGCACAAGTCGCGTGCCAAAGTCGGATCATGCAAGACGGCAATCCGACTTTGATCCGACTTCAATGATAGTCAATAGGCTGAAGTAGGATCAAAGTCGGACCAAAGTAGTACAGGGAGCATTTCTAAAGTCGGAACGACTTGTGTCGGACCAGTTAGGACGGCTCCCATAGGGAAACATTAAATTTCACACGTCATGCGACATGAGCTCCCAATGTCGGAGCGTTTGTCGGACCAGTGTGAACCCAGCCTTAATGTTTTGGAGGTTGTCTCGTTGTTGCCCATCCAGTGCACCTGAAACTGATTACCAAACCCCCTCTGCTGCTTAACTGACCAGATCAATATCTCAGGAGTTTAATTGACTTGATGCTATACTCTGATTAAAAAGTGTTCCTTTAATCTTTTCAGCAGTATATTTATATATATATATATATATATAATTTTTTTGTATTATTTTCATTCCTTTGTAAATGTAGTAATGTACATCTACATTTTCCATGTATTACCTTGGCGCATTTATTTTGTAAGCTCATTGTCAGCAAACTGTTGCCTTACCCACTGTTGAAGCCGTTATATATATAGTGTGTGTGTGTGTGTGTGTGTGTGTGTGTGTGTGTGTGTGTGTGTGTGTGTGTGTGTGTGTGTGTGTGTGTGTGTGTGTGTGTGTGTGTGTGTGTGTGTGTGTGTGTGTGTGTGTGTGTGTATATATATATAAATAATATTATATTATCAAAAGTATTGGGACACCTGCCTTTACAGGCACATGATGCTGTCTTAGTCTGTAGGGTTCAATATTGAGTTGTCCAAATGTCTTGGTATGCTGACCTTAAGAGTTCCCTTCACTGGAACTAAGGGGCCAAGCCCAATCCCTGAAAAGCAGCCTCACACCATAATCCCCCCTCCACCAAATGATTTTGACCAGTGCACAATGAAGGTCGATAAAGACATGGATGAGCGAGTTTGAGTTGGAGGAACTTGACTGGATTGCACATAGTCCTGATCTCAATATATATATGGGAAACACCTGCAAATTATGGGGTTGCAGCACAGCATAAATTGAATTTATTTAAATATTGTAAATGTTGTATTTATTTATTGCAAAATCACAAAAAATACTTGGGAATTTACAATAAATTAAATTTATGCTGAAACCCATTGGGACACACATATAAAAAATTATTGTAAGTAAGCAATCACTGAAAAGTGAAAATTCTCTACCCCCTTTAGTAAATCAACCCCTCTGTGTAAAATGAGAGCTGAGAAATATGTGATTTTTTCCTACAGAGCAGAATATGTTTAGGATGGGTATCTGATAATGAAATCATTGTATAGGTGAAATTAGAAACTAACATATGACTATCTTACTACCTCTAGCTCAGCTGAATTAGCTGTCAGAGATGTTAAATCTAGAGCTAAATGATATTTCTCATTTGAAGCAATCACCACCTTCTGAGATGATGAGGTCACCACATAAGAGAGCTGGGATGGCAGTTAAAGCCTTACTGCTCCAGTTAACCTTATGTGTGCTTTTATAATGACTACCAAAACTGCAATGAGTCAAAGGTTTTAATTTCATCTTTTACTTTTTCATAGATTTATTTAGCGTAGCTTACTGCACAATATGAGACAGTTATGCTAAATATATTTCTTATGGACCGTCTTTAATTAGTTATATACATTTCTTTTTCTATATTGCTTTGTACAAGCTATACATTATGAGGATGGGACATAAATGCTATGCAGTCTTCCTAGTAGCTTGGGCAATCACACAGACCTGCTGCCTTCCAGATGGGCAGTTCCTATATAAGAGAGTGACACCTAGACAGAAGCTTGTGACGCCATATATCTTTACTGCTGCTTGCCTCTTTAAGGCTAGTAATACACACTGGGGGACATTTATCAATACTATCTTAATGATTGGTTGCTAATCTGTCGCAAGATAGGGACAGATTTATTATCCGTAAGCAGGTTGCATAATACATAGACTATCTGTACTTGTTTCAAAATTGCACTTCTTAAATCTGCAGCAGATGTGCAGCTAAATGAACTTAATTGTGGCATAAGAGATAAAATAGACAGACAGATGCTATGTAGTTGTACAGTCACTCAGAACTAAATTTGTCGTTTTGTTTGCAAAACAAGTGTACATATTCGCCAGCACACCATGGATCGACAATGTCCATCCAAAGGTTTCTTTTAATGAAAGAGATCACATCACAAAGATAATAAGTGCAACATTTCGGAGCCACGCAGTGTCCCTTTGTCAGGCATGCCGAAGGGGCCCTGCATGGCTCCGAAAGGTTGCACTTATCTTTATGATTTGATCTCGATCATTAAAAGAAACCTTTGGATGGAAGTTGTCGATCCATGGTGTGCTGGCGAATATGTACACTTGCTTGATGTTTCCAGGACCCAACTGGTAATTGCTGCAGCACCCACCATTTTATGAGCCATATATGCCAGGAACGCGTGCCATAGGAATATTGACCAGATTGTTTGCAAAACAAACTAACAATTTTGCACATCAATTGCACATTATCTGTGCAACTTCTTTAATAAATGTCCTATGTATACTGCATAGGTGGTAACAAGGGCACAGACCGCAGGCAATGCAGATTGTGCATAGAATGACATCTCCATCCTGCTCAAAACAGATTCAGCAGCTTCAGAGTGACAGTCCTACAGCTGCTTGATAAGTTCTTTTTAATTGGTGACAGTCTTTCCACAGCTTGAACTGTGTTTGGCATCACCCCCAGAGAATTTCTGGCACATTTCACCAAAACACTGCAACCTTACAGCCAGTAAAAATACTGTTGCTTTGACACTCCACCACAAGCAACATGCTGTGCTTGGTATTTACCTGGACAAGGCTGTATTTTCTCTTGCTACACACCAATTGGACAACAAGAGTTCTCATTTGAACCATGCTCTTCTATCTCAGACCAATGGCACAATATTATCGTCATTAACTCCAGCTTACCCACTTAAAGTGGTTCTAAAGGCAAAAGATTTTTTTTATCTTAATGCTTTCTATGCATTAAGATAAAAAAAAACCCTTTTGTGTGTAGCAGCCCCTCTCAGCCCCCGCAATACTTACCTGAGCCCCATCTCGATCTATCGATGTTACACAAGAGTTTCAGCTGTCCTGGACTCTTCCTCCTCATTGGCTGAGACAACAGCGGGGTGCCATTGGCTCCTACTGCTGTCAATCAAAGTTAGTGAGCCAATGAAGAGAGAGAGGGGGTGGGGCCGAGCCTCGGCTCCAGGTCTGTATGGACACACAAAGCAGCAGCTTGGCTTGGGTGCCCCCATAGCAAGCTGCTTGCTGTGGGAGCACTTGGCAGGAGGGAGGGGCCAGGAACATAGGCGAGGGACTCGAGAAGAGGAGGATCTGGGCTGCTCTGTGCAAAACCACTGCAATAGAGCAGGTATGTATATCATGTTTGATATTTTTAAACAAAAAACTAAGACTTTTTTTAGTATCACTTTAAAGAAGAATTCCAGGTATGGATATTTCAACATAGTTACTGTATATTGTTCCATCTATACATGTATAACATACCTCTAGGAAGAGCTTTTTTTCTCAGAGAATAGATGCAGGCACCCCCTTCTCCCTTGGGTCACCCCTTCTCTCCACCTACTACCCGCCTCCAAACAGTGTCTTTTGTCTCCACCCCTGACTCATCTCCCAGTGCCGCCCCTTTTAGAGATTACAGAACCAAGTATCATTTCGTGGTGCTATATAATTTGTAGGAGTGTGTTATTGATAATAAGACAGTAAAATAGAACCCCTGCATCCAGCAACCATGGACCCCCCAGAAACAATAGATTCTCCCATCAACAATAGATTCCCTCAGCAACAGTAGATCCTCCTTAACAACAGACCCTCCAGCAACAATAGATTTCCCCAGCAGCAATTGATCCCATCTAACAGCAATATTTCCTCCTCACCAACAACAGACCCCTCTGCAACAATGGATCCTCCCAGCAAAAATAGACTGCCTAGCAACAATAGATCCCCACAGCAGCAATAGA
Organism: Aquarana catesbeiana; assembly: GCF_042186555.1. Taxonomy (NCBI): domain Eukaryota; kingdom Metazoa; phylum Chordata; class Amphibia; order Anura; family Ranidae; genus Aquarana; species Aquarana catesbeiana. The sequence continues at coordinate 80,850,051 of NC_133326.1, read as the reverse complement.
TCCTCCTCAGGAACATTAGGGCCCCCCCAACAACAATAGTTTCCCCCAGGAACAAAATACCCCCCAGCAACACTAGAACCCCCTGATAACAGTAGATTCCCCTAGCAATAATAGACAACCCCATCAACACAATACCCCCCAGCAGTGACTATAGACCCTCCAGCACACCCAAGCCCCCTTTGCTGGCACATACATTCAGTGCTGGAGGTCCATGCACTGCATTCCCCTGTGTTCCCACTAAAAAAAATCCCTCTGCTTTAGGATCCCTCTAGAAGCTGGAAATCACTAAAGTATACACTGCTGCTACAGTCATCTTCACTTGCTTCCGGGTCCTGCAACAAGCAGCATTGTGAACACAGGAGGCCACCTGCTTGGCACAGGCTCCATTCAGAAATTGCTTTACATTTTCCTAATGAATGCAAAGTGTTCTATGATTGCACAAGAGAGAGAATGGTTGGTGACATCATGCTCTCCCCCTCATCCAATGAGAGAACCCTTTGCATTTATTGAGCAAAGGCAAAGCATTCTCTGAATGACTTCTATGCTGAGTAGGCGACCTCCTGTGTTCAGAATGCAGTAGGGCAGCTGCTTGCCATGAGACCCGGAAGAGAGTGGAGATCACTGGAATAGTGGTGTTTATAACAGTGATTTCCAGCTTCTAGAGAAATCTCACAGGTATGGTATATGCATACTGTTGTTACGCTGGTCCAAGTTAGATCAACGTAACTATGTAAAACTATCCATACCTGGAATTCTTTGAAGTTGCAGTATTGTGTATACTAAAAAGATACTAAAACGTTTATGAGGAAGCTTCATTTTAATCACATGATCGCTTCAAGGAAACCTACAAGCATAGAAATACGGAGGGGCTGCTATTGCTGACTTTAAAGTTGTAGGCTTCTGGGTTGTTCTCCTGATCCTGGCTTCACCCCTGAGTAAGTCATTGACCTGGAACAAGCTGAGACTTTTCATATTTTTCCAGCTTCTACCTCATCCCTTTAAAACCAAACACAAATTAATTACACAGGTTTTGAGGCGAATTTAAAGCAGAAACGGCACTAAGGGGGTTATTTACAAAAGGCAAATCCACTTTGCACTACAAGTGCAGTTGCTGTAGATCTGAGGGGGACATGCAAGGAAAATAAAAAACAGCATTTTAGCTTGCACATGATTGGATGATAAAATCAGCAGAGCTTTCCCTCATTTCAGATCTTCTCCTCTACAGCAACTGCATTTCCAAGTGCAAAGTGGATTTGCCTTTCGTAAATAAACCCCCCCCCCCCCTGTGAATTTAATTACCACCTTAATCAGCCACAGAACTGTAATGTAATTTTTATGTGTTCAGTTTTAAAGAGATAAGGTGGCAGCCCTAATGGCACTCCTGAAGTCTACACCTTTAAAATCATGACTAGCCACTCTAAACAATATATTTTTACAGATTCACTTAAGATGAAAAGACCTGCAATGGAGTTTTTTATTGTTATTTTTGTTGCAGTTTGGAAAGGAAAATAAGCTAAAATCAAAGAGGGTTTGTCACCTCTCGGATTTTGCTGTCATGTGACCCCCACAGGCTAAAAGAGATATTTTAAATCAGTACAATCACTATCCTCAGTGCACTCTTTCAGAGGCTTTCTTTAGATTACAATGTGAAGTATAAGAATCCATGATGGAGTTATGGCCCTACTGCGAGATACTCACTTTTCACCCCCAGCTATGTAACTGAACTACGAACACTGCTGAGAGACATCATCTTCAGAATATAAAAAATAGCAATGTTAGCACTACATTAAAAGTTCATTTTGGTGCTCCATATGTCATAAGGAGTTAAAAAAAAAACAATGCATTTGTCAAGGAAATCAAGAGATTCAAAAATGACTGTGGAACCAGTAATTAATCTGGATTAGTCCTTATGCACACTGGACTTAAAAGCCCGCTTTTAGAGGCGTTTGGCATTTTTCTTTTTCAGTCTGTAAAAGCACCCCTATGTAAGCCTCTGGGGTTCATTTACTAAAACGGAGAGTGCAAAATCTGGTGCAGCTCTGTAGAGGAAACCAATCAGCTTCCAGGTTCTTCTGTCAAAGCTTAATTGAACAAGCTGCAGTTAGAAGCTGATTGGCTACCATGCACAGCTGCACATTATTTTGCACTCTCCAGTTTCAGTAAACCAACCCCTATTATTACTATACAGGATTTATATAGCGCCAACAGTTTACGCAGCGCTTTACAATACAAAAACCCTATGTGTGCATGCACAGTGCACACATAGGCATCTACAGGCTGAAAAATAATTAAGCTTCAAAAGCGCATCCAGGAGAGGAGCTGAAGAGCAAAAACAATTTGCAACGTACATAAACTCTAGACACGTTTAGGTTCTTTTAAAGTGTTTGAGTGTTAATGCTTTACAATGGCCAGAAAAAAAAAATATATTTATGGAATTCATTAGCCCTCAAATGCTTGATGCGCCTAAACACGTGTGCATATAGTATGGGTTTAGGAGGCACATTTTTTAAGTAGCTTTTCTCCTGCCAGTAGAAAAGGCATTCAGAGGGGCTTAACAGATGCCCTGTGTGCATGAGGCTTTAGATACATATGCAGATCTAAGTTTCATCCCCAGCATATGTAGCTGGTAACCCAACCTATTACCTCCAGTCCTGCTTTAGGCTGGATTCAGACCTATGCGGTTTTAGTGCTTTCTGCATTTTGCAGATTTGCACTACAGTCCATTTAACATGGTTTCCTATGGAACACATTCTGTAGTGCAAATCTGCAAAATGCAAAAAGCACAAAAAATGCATAAGTGTGAATCCAGCCTTATAAAGCACTTATCCAAATTAAAGCCCCATTCTGAGCTAAATATGACCTCTCTGCCTTTTCTCCCTTCTACCAACTCCTAACCAGTCCTGCCAGGCTTTTTTTTTGTGCTTACCTAGTAAAGCAAGATGTAGTACTCACCTAAGTCCCCTGTACAAGTCCCACACCGCAGTTTCCAGGTGCGAGAGACTGTTGATCTAGTGATGCAAATCTGCTGGAGACCACCAGTGCCCTTGAATTAAAGTCAGTGATCTTCTGGGTCCTGAGAGGACCACCACTGGACAACCAATAGGAAGTGCCCACATTAAGGATGAGCTCCGGCGTGTTCAATGCTGCACGTGCCAAGCCAGCCAGAAAGTCGGCAATGCGCTGCGCTAATCACAGGCAGTGAGACATCTCCCGATCTCTGCAGCCACACATCGAGAAATGTCTCACTGCCTGTGATTAGCGCTGTGTAGTGCCGAGTTCCTGGCGGGCTCAGCACGTGCAGCATTGAACACGCCGGAGCTGATCCTTAGTCCACATCATAGAGACAGTGATGTGGACACCCAAAAAAGGGACCCACAGAAAGAAAACAGTAAAGGGGTTTGGGTAGGTGGCGTCATGTGACTGCCAGCTTTTTTTTATTGTATCATACCAACAATTAGATTGGGAGGTGGGGGATATCTCAAAGAGGCGCTTTTAAAAAATAAAATGTCTGTTAATTGAGCATACAATAAAAGTCACACTTCAGACAAACAAATAGGGCACATATCAGCATGGTATTGCTTAAAAAAATACTTGTTTCTTGCTTAAAAAAATGCTCTGAAATCCATCATGTCACTTACAGCCTAGGCAAAGTGGGCATAGTCGCTGACAATCAGGTGCATTGTGCATATTTGACATCATTAGGTAAGAGAGTAAGGAGGCTGCAAGTCTCTTTTTATGTATCGTACTTAACTTCTATCTACATACTTATCTACAAACTATACTAAAAAAATCTATTAGCACATTTTGGTTAGATTATTTAGGCTGGCCATACATGATTTATTTTTTTCATTCATAAAATGAACAGCTTCCCCCGTTTACACATTAGATCTGGATGGGGGAATCACTCATACTTAGCTATTGTATTCTGCTGGCAGGGAGCCTTGCCCGCCGGCAGAATATAATGATCAGTGTTGCTGGCTATAGCCGATGGCATTGATCTTTCGGGAAAAACCTGAAAGGCTGGTTGTACATAAGTCGATCAATAGATTGACTTGTGTACAACCAGCCTGCCCATACATGGAGCCCGCTGCTGCCTCTCTGTCCAATGAGGAGAGAGGGAGAGATGCTGCTCTTGTGCACATCGCTGGATCAAGATTGGGCTCAGGTAGGTATGAGGGGGGGGGGGTTGCATGCAGAAGGTTTTTTGCCTTAAAGCCTTGTACCTTTAGAGCCACTTTAATATCTACTAAACCACACAAGTTCAGGTTCATAGGTGTGTGCAGGGGGTGTGCCTGGGCACACCCTAATCACTATGTGCAGTGCCGATTCCCCCTACTGCCCAGGCTTCCTACACTAGTTTGCCCCCCTCCCCGCAGTCCAGCTGGCTTCCCTCTTCTCCTCTCCCCCTGGCTGCTGCGGGGGGATGTTTCAGGGTGGAGAGGGGGGGGAAGTTGCTACTAAATAGGTCCTTTTCTAAATGAACATAGTGAACACACTCACTTATTGTGTCCATTCATAACTGAAGCACAGTAAACTGTATTTACTATGCTTTATTTTTGTGAATGAACAGGAAGCCACCCAGCACAAAGCACTTCCAATTCATTCACTGCCCTGTGCAGCTGAGACTGCAGAGAAAGGCATGTGTGTTTAAGCTTTGGGGCGCACACCTATGTTCAGGCTGTTTCCAAGGCACCTACAGGTGAGACTTTTTATAACCTTAACTGCAGGGCAAAGTTAAACATTTCACTTCAGTACCACTTTAACTCTAATTTGGAAAAGAAAAAGTATAAGTATGTGTCCAATTTCCAAGTATACTGCATTGCATATTTTAAACTTGATCATAGAAAAAGCCCAGAAAGGCACAAGCTCAGTAATTTTGTCTTTACTGATTCAGCTTTACTGAATCAGAGAAAAGATCATGAAGACAATGCAGCTATTGCTTCTTTAGCAAGAAATACCTGTAGTTACACACCAGAGTGCACTTTGCTGGCCAAAGCTTTAATTACAACACAGCTGACAAAGGGATAAAAAATTACATTTGCATGCTGAATTACTGCTGAGAGATAGCCACAGCGCCTATCTGTCAATAAAGGGTGCCCTGCTCAGTAGATTGAGGCAGACGTCTCTTTGTACTTGTATTAGCAATCTTTAGTAAAAAAAACATTTATGGACATTCATTTTTTTATTACATTGTTAATATAGTTTTATAGTACTTGTTTATTTTAATTTGTAGAAAAGGCTTTGTTCTTATACTAATCTTACTGTTTTTGATGCTGAAAGTTCATGTCTTTAACAATATGGCTCTTCGTTCAATAAACACATTTAATTTTTTTTTTTGCTCTCGTTGGCTGGCAGTACTACCATTGCTCATTCCGAATGACAGGGGAAGGCTGGCTGCTCTGCTGTGGTCACTATCAAGATGTCCTCATTGTTGATGCAAAGACCTTGCAAGTCCTTCATAGTTTCAAGTCACAGTCTTCAGATTGGATTAGTTGCATGTGCATTGTTCACTCTACCAGGATTCAAGGTACCAAATATGAGAATAATTAACATTTGACCTAAGTCTCTCCCAGGGTATGGTCTTATATCAGTGTGCAATTGGAGTGTTATATTTTGAACAAGTACAACTTGGTGGAAACATGTGTGATACGTGACTTTCATTGGCATTTTACTTTATCAATACGATACATAGTAATGCCAGAATGTACAATATATGCATGTGTTTATATATGTCACAATATAATGTATATACTGTATATCTATATATGTCATGAGTATGTCTCTTTTCCTTATTAGAACTATATTTTAACTAACATGTTGCCCCTAAGAGAACATATTTTCCCATAGTTTCTCACCTATTAGAAAATCAAACTGAAAGATGCAAGAGAGCCATTTTTAGGCCAGAATGGCTAAAAGAATTAAATTAGAGGATTTAATAAGCTTTCTAGCAAATTTTTCTACAACATTAACCACTTCCCACTCAGCCTGTTGTCAAATGATGGCTGGGTGGGATATTCGTCGTTCCGGGTGGATGTCATATGACGTCCAACACTAATGCCCCCCATACGTGCTTCACGGGTCTTGCTGCGACATGATCTGTCACCGGCTGGGCCCATCAGACACGGCCGATGACTGATCAGTGTACCGGCCCGCTGCTGATATATAATATATCCCATAGTTTGTGGACTCTATAATTTTCCTACAGACTAAATAATATACACTGATATATACAGAATGTACAGAAATGTAGCAGAATACAGTTTGGCCTAAATATTTGCAGAAAGATTATTTATTTGCAATTTTTTGTAACAGAAACTAAAAAAAAAACATTTTTTTTTTTTTTCAAACTTTTCGGTCTTTTTTTTAATTTTTTTTTATTTAGCCATAAAAAAAAAACACAGTGGTGATTAAATACCCCCAAAAGAAATCTCTATTTCGTGTGAAAAAAATGATACAAATGTCATATGGGTACAGTGTTGCATGACCATGCAATTGTCATTCAAAGTGTGATAGCGCTGAAAATTGGCCTGGGCAGGAAGGAGGTGAAAGTGCCCAGTATTGGTTAAATAATTCACTTTCTGTAGTTATATAGAAAATATTAAGGGAACATTTGTAATTGGTAATGGCAGGCCTGAATGTGTGGGCAGGCTATTTAGGCCTATAAGAGCAGAAGTGCTAGAAAAGTAAAAGATAAGCTTGTCCAGGCCAGGGGATTTGTGCTTAAAACTGCTGCTAGCTAATGGAGAAATTTCCAGCTGTCATTGGTAAATGGTGGTAAATTATAAAGGGAAAAAGAAACTCGGCCCATCCTTCAAAGACGTTAATGACGTTGTTAATGAAGAAATGCATCAGGGAGTGGCCTACCAGTGACGGCATCAAACACGCTCGATCGCTTACCAGTGGTAGTGTTTGAAGCCGACAGCCTGCTGCTCTTCTGTTGTACAAAACAAATGCTTTTTATGTTTTGTATGAAGGTAATTGTAGCCATCTTTTAAAATCATTTTTATATCATGGTGGGCTTCACTATGGGAGTTTTCCTTTTTTTTTATCATTGTGAGTCTCCCATATACGATCTGTGATCCATATGACAGTTACCCTCCTGTATAAACATGCCGCTGCCTGTTTGATCATTACAATTTATGGTCCCGGACATATGGTAAGAAGCTTAAATGTGAGGGTGCTGCTAGTGATGGATCTCTTTACTTTCACTCTGCACAGATCCTCCTTCCTTCACTGGATTGTTTTGCACTTATGGACTGTTTTTGAATTTTTGTGTTGCATTAGTAACCACTTGCCGACCGGCTCACACCGATATATGACAGCAGAATGGCACTCCTCCGCAAACTGACGTACCTGTATGTCAGTCCCCAACAGCAGCATAGCATCGTGGGAGTGTGCCCGCAGGTCCCGCGGTCTCGATGTCTGCCGGCGGCCCGCGATCACGGCGAGGAGAGGCAGAACAGGGAACTGCCTATGTAAACAAGGCATTTCCCTGTTCTGCCTAGTACCATGAAAGAGATCTTCTGTTCCCTGTCATCGGGAACATCGATCTCTGTCATGTCAGTGGTAGCCCATCTCCTCTACAGTTAGAACAGTCACGGTTTGCAAAGTGGCTGCTATTTTTTTTTTCCTTATTTACCAAGCGCGGATTTTACATTCTTTTACTGTTTGCTTAAATGGTGGGAAATGCCCAGCTGTGGTCAGTGTGCCCATCATCCATCCATCCTTACTGTAGTTGGATGGATGGATGTAATACAAAACACAACAACCTCTAGTATAACAACAGAATTAATACAGTTAAAACCTATTATATAATAAAGTTTACCCTTTTACTTTATGTTTAGAAGATTCATTGGTTGCAATATCAGCTTCTGGTGACCTAAAGGTGTGGGACCTCTCATCTTCTGTTAACAGCATACAGGTCAGTAAAAAAAAACCCAAAAAACACTATATATATATATATATATATATATATATATATATATATATATATATATATATATATATATATATTTATATATTACTGGCGGTGCAGTACAATGAGCTAAACATATTCTTGTTATAGAATGTTATGGATAATCCATCAATATTTCAGCCATCTGTGTCTTTTATCAAAGGTTAACAATAAGGATAAAAGCAGTATAGGAAAGAGCACAGGATATGATGTAAACAGATACTAAATAATTATTGGATAACACAAAAAGATGCAACGGGTTGATTTACTAAAGGCAAATATACTGTGCACTCTGCAAGTGCAGTTGCACACATTTTCCTTAGTAAATGTAATGTGTTAAAGCTTCACTTTGTAAAGAATACCCAATCAGGTGCAAGGAAAAAAAAATAAAAATTGTTTGGAAATTATTGGATGATGGAAATCAGTAGAGCACATTTACTAAGCTCTGGAGAAAATGCCTTTAGTAAATCCACCCCATTGCAACAACATACATCTACAACAAGTGTATACACCTTTCCAACAACACAATCAGCCGAGTGTATCCTAATCAAAAAAGGAATTTGTAATGAAAGGCATAAATCTCAGAAATAAATGCAAATCAAAATCAAATCAAAACCCAAAGGTGTTCTATTGGATTGAGGTCAGGAGGGAAGGCCAGTCAAGTTCCTCCATCCCAAACTCACTCAGCCATGTCTTTATGGACCTTGTTTGTGCACTGGTGCACAGTCATGTTGGAACAGGAAGGAGCCATCCTCAAACTGTTCCCACAAAGGTGGGAGCATGAAATTGTCCAAAATGTCTTGGTATGATGATGCCGTAAGAGTTCCCTTCACTGGAACTAAGGGGCCAAGCCCAACCCCTGAAAAACAACCCCACACCATAATCCCCCCCTTCACCAAATGATTTGGACCAGTGCACAAAGCAAGGTCCATAAAGACATGGATGAGCGAGGAACTTGACTGGTCTGCACAGTCCTGACCTCAACCCGATAGAACACCTTTGGGATAAATTAGAGTGGACACTGCGAGCCAGGCCTTCTCTTCCACATCAGTGACTGACCTCACAAATGCTCTTCTGGAAGAATGGTCAAACATTCCCATAGACACACTCCTAAACCTTGTGGACAGCCTTCCTAGAGGAGTTGAAGCTGTTATAGTTGCAAAGGGTGGGACAACTCTATATTAAACCCTACGGACTAATAGGGCGTACACACGGTCGGACTTTGTTCAGACATTCCGACAACAAAATCCTAGGATTTTTTCCGACGGATGTTGGCTCAAACTTGTTTTGTCTACACACGGTCGCACAAAGTTGTCGGAATTTCCGATCGCCAACCACGCGGTCACGTACACTACGTACGACGAGACTAGAAAAGGCCGGTTCAGAACCAAGCGCGGCACCCTTTGGGCTCCTTTTGCTAATTTCGTGTTAGTAAAAGTTTGGTGAGAGACGATTCGCGCTTTTTCAGACTTGTGGCTTTCAGATCGTTTTCTACTGTTCAGTTTGTGCTTGTGGGTTTGTATCTGCTCTTCAGTGTGTGCAGCAAGTTCCACGTGACTTTAATTAGTCATTGTATTCTTGTTCGTTCGTTACTGTTTTTCAGGTCGCTCTTCACAGGCCTTGCTGTTCTTCAGTGCGTTCTGTTACTTCGTTCTGAGCAGCCGACCGTTTTCTAGCCATGTTGCGTATGCATACTCCTCGTAGAGTTCGTGCTGTGCGGGGGCTTGGTGTTGGGGTCCTGACCTTGACACAAGTCCAGTCCATGAACAGGGTGGGGAGGAGTTCATGGACCAAGAATTGGTTACTCCAGCGTGACCAGTTCTGTCATATGCCTTTGCTCAGTGAGATCCGTGAGAATAATCCTGATGATTTCAGGAACTTTCTCAGGATGACGGACCCCGTGTTTCACCGTTTGTTGGCTTCGCTGACCCCCTATATCAGCAGGCAGGATACCTGCATGAGGCAAGCCATCAATCCGGAGCAGAGGCTCGTCGCTACCCTGCGATACTTGGCGACAGGGAGAAGTCTGCAGGACTTGAAGTTCTCGACAGGCATCTCCCCCCAGGCTCTGGGGATCATTATCCCAGAGACCTGTTCTGCTATCATCCAGGTCCTGCAGAAGGAGTATATGAAGGTAAGATTTGTATCCTTTTATAACACATTTTATTGTATTGAATGTTTGATAATATATTGTATTTCTTTCTCATTCCCTAATTACCATGATTGTAATATGCTGTGAATGTCCCCTTTGTTCTCATGCATGCTGGATTTTTATATAATTATTATTTTAGGTCCTTCATACATATTTGCCCTTCAATAACCTCCCCAGCATGGTGTCTCCTGGCTCTATATTCACCTCATGTAGTCACTTAACAATGTATTTTTTTATGCTCCATAGTGGTGCTTTACCCCAAACACCCCCTAAAATGTTTGGAAATGTTATTTTTGCTTTAAATTCAGGCAGAGTGCCAGAGGCTTTTTTTTTGTGGTGTCCCCAAATAATTTTTAGTAACCCTCCCTCCCCCAACTGCTAAGTCAGCTGATCCCAATTCTCTATCCTCAATCATCTATCTGCTGACTTTGCCAAACCCATACACACTATACCCATCTCTTTTGTGCTCTGATTTATGGATGAATTCCCCAAAGCATGTAGTGCAAGGGCCTGCCTGTATACTTTCAAATGGTACTGTTTAAAGTTTTGGGATCCTATTATTATCTTGATAGGTAATAGCAGAATGTCCAAATGTCCTCAAATGTGTACAGTGTATATTTATATCTTTGTATTCTGACACTTCTTACCTGTCCAGTGGGCTGCCAATAGTGTAACTAAGGAGGGGCTGTTCCAAGTAATACCCATTATTTAGGCATTCATCTCTCAATGAAGTGAAGAGGGTTACCTGTCCAAGATTTCCACACACCCCCTATAATGTTAGAAATGGCCCATGAGGGGGGGAGGGGGAATATGATAGGTGTACCTTATACTTTGGCGTTGTTAAATTCCCCTTAATAAATGCTATCTGGAGGTTGCCCCATAATGTTTGTGTCTAATCTGCTTGCCATGTTTCAGAGTAAAAATAGTAAAGTTTATTGTTTTTTCCTCAACAGTTTCCTTCCACGCCACAGGAATGGCAGACTGTGGCCTCCCGCTTTGCCGAGCGGTGGGACTTTCCTAACTGCGGAGGGGCAATTGATGGGAAACACGTCCACATCGTCCCACCACCCCGACTCAGGGTCGTACTATTATAATTACAAGGGGTTCAATAGTATAGTGATGTTGGCGGTGGTGTCAGCTAATTACGACTTCTTGTATGTGGACTTGGGGAAGAATGGCCGGATGTCCGATGGTGGAGTCATCACCCAGACGGAGTTCTACAGGCGTCTCCAGAATGGCAGCTTGGACTTGCCAGCTCCAGAGGACAATGTGGAAGGACTCCCATTTGTGTTCGTTGCTGATGAAGCGTTTGCGCTGGGGGACCACCTGATGCGGCCATTCCCAGTGAGGAACCTCACCCCGGAACAGAGGGTTTTTAATTACCGCTGGCCAGAGCTCGAAGAGTGGTGGAGAACACATTTGGAATCCTGGCCAGCCGGTTCCGCCTATTTATGACACCCATCCATATGGCGGAGTATAAACTGAACCATATTATACTTGCGTGCTGTGTTCTCCATAACTTTTTAAGGAAACATTCGGCCAACTATGCTGGCTCAGTTGGGCCTGAGGCCGGAATGATACATCAAACCACACTGACGGCGCTTGAAAGTGGCCGTCCTGGCTTGCCCTCCCTGAGTGCCTGTGATGTCCGGTTACGCTACCTGGAGTTCTTTGCGGGTAGGGGGGCTATCAATATGCCAGACAATCTGTGAAGCCTTTTTATAATAAAAAAAAAAAAAGAAATTCTTTGTGGACATTTACTGCTTGTGTTTGTTTTAGCTGACCCTGACAGAAATGTGTTGAGTCCAGAAAATGTCGTGATTGTGTAACCTTATTATACAAAGCACTGTTGGCTGTTATTTACTAAATGCAAAAACACATTTCACTACAAGTGCACTTGCAACTGCACTGAAACTGCACTTGTAGTGCAAAGAGGATTTGCCCTTAGGAAATAACCCCCATTTTTGCAGAAAACAGCAATTACATCACCCCAAAAGTGTTGTAGTGTTGAGACAATAATCCACACATTCTTGAGTAACCAACTTTTTTATACCTGCGCAATCACATGTGCATTTACCAAAGGTTTTTAAAACAAACCAACATGTTTGTTGTATAACAATTTTTGGAGTAGCATTATCAAAAATCAAAATGTCCATTTAAGATAAAACAGGCCTGTGTAAAACCAACAAGAAAGACGAAAAACTTGAACTTACAAAGTTCACATTAGGTAAAACCTGAAGGCTATATCAGACATCAGTATTTAGGAACTGGGTTTGATATAGCGTTCAGATGGGGGGAAATCACCCCTGGAAAAGCCAAATTTGGAAGATGCACACCAATTTACGAATGTCAACATGTGCTAGCTGCCATCAGGGGGGATCAAGGGACGTGTTTTGGGGGAGCAAGCCCTTCCTCACCACTACTTTATAATTGAGGAAGGGGTTGCACCTCCAAAACGCGTCCATTGATCTCCCGTGATGGCACATGTTGGCACACTGTGTGCATCCTCCAAATTTGGCTTTTCAAAACATTGCAAAAATATTTAAAAGATTGGACCACAATCCAAAAAGTGATTTTGTGGGGTTTTAAATTCGCCCCAAAACATCAATGATGTTATTATTTTTTTTAATCACATCATTGATTTTTTGCTATATGTTTTGCAGTTCTACATTACACCCCATGATCTCCCCGATCAGGATCTGGGCACTTTCTGATGTGAAAGGATCTGGATCACGATCACCTAAAAAGAGAGAAACAAAACAAAAACAGGTATCAAAAATCTGCCGGCATCCATCTCTTACCTGAGTCTGTGGTCGCAGACACTCACCGGTTGTGGTGCCAATTTCCACCACATCTTCTTCTTCCTCCTGCTCTTCTTGGGTTGGGGGTATTTCACCTTCTTCCATAGGTGGGGGGTCTGTGGTCTCCTCGGATGAGGGGTGTCCTCCGAGTCTTTTATCCCCTATGTAAAACAAAAATGGTATAATTAGCACACAGATATTTGATGGCAGAACTATAAATAGGAAACATTGCTTGGATGTGGGGTACAATTGTCAATTTTAGCCGCGTTCCAAGATGTCTTTTTTTTTTATTACCCTTTGTCAAGCTGCAATACTTTACCTGTTTAGTACAAGCTTCACAGATGGAGACCCCCCTATAGTATACAATGGAGCACCTGTGTGGCCCCCCTAATAAAAATGGTGTTCTGGGGTCCCACACTAGTGCTCCAGTGTCCAGATGTGAAAACAGCTGCTTAGTGTCCTCTCCTTACACAGAATCTAGTTGGCATTTCATTCTAGTAACAAACCCATCTACACAAACAAATATTTGGCATCCAAGTAGGCCCAAAAAAAATGTGTGAAAATGCATATGGCCTAAACAATGGTGTTTTAGAGGCCGAAAGAAAAATGTTTGCTACGAACGAATAATGGGCCCATGAACATTAAAGTTGCCCTTTTAAACGTTACAATTAAGAAAAGCATATGGAGCAGCACGAACGGAATAAAGACAGAAAGAATAGGAACACAGCACAACTACTTACTTTTTTGCAGCACTCTCCGGATCTTTCGGTACTGCTCTGGCTCTCTTAACTTCAGGTCCGACCACCGCTTCCTGAGCTGATCTTTCGATCGTCGTACCCCGAAATTCTTGTGAAGACTTTTGACCACTTTCGCCATGATCTTGGCCTTTCTGATGTTGGGGTTGGGGTAAGGCCCATACTTTCCGTCATAGTCGGACTTCTTCATGATGTCGACCATCTCCAACATCTCCCCAAAGGACATATTTGTGGCCTTAAATCGTCTCCTTCTGGATCGGGACGTGTCCGGATCCGGGCTTTCCTGCTCCTCCTCGTTCCTGCAATTATCACGCACCTGCTGTGACTCCGCCATGTGCTCTTCCCCTACTGCGCCGAACGAAAAGGGGCGAGGAATAGACTAGAAAGAACGTCGGGCGGGCGGAGTTACACGCATGCGCAGTGTGTATAAAGCGTAACACGCGTGCGTATTACCTACGATCTGTGAGCAGAGGAAGGAGCATTGGACGCGCCGATCGTAAGAACGAAGGTAAGAGACAAACTTGTGCCTATACTGCTTCTACATTGAGGCCTATATTGTAACAAGATTAGGAGAGTTTTGTCTGACATTAGGCTTTGTCTTGTGTTGTGTCTTGCAGTGAACATGGATATGCTACTGAAAGATAATGACTTCATGTCAGTATTTGTAGATATGTTAAGGGAGCTGCCCTGTCTGTGGGAGATTAACCACCCCCATTACAAGAACCAAGCAAAGAAGAAGGCAGCACTGGAGCAATTGTGTGAAATTGTGAAGCAGGTGATCCCCACGGCAGACATCACATATTTGAAGATCCTAATTGGTGGCCTGAGGAGCACATATCTAAGGGAGCGCAAGAAAGTCCTGGATTCGCAGAGATCCGGAGCAGCAGATGACATCTATGTCCCCAGGATGTTGTACTACGACAGGCTGCATTTTCTGGCAGGCCAGACTGAACCCATTTCATCACTCTCCAGTCTTCCTTCCACGCTTCCTTCCCCCCCGGCTGAGGCTTCTGACGCCCAACCTGGGCCTTCCAGGCAACATGTGGAGGATCCCAGATTGAACCAGGTATAGCATTCCTCTAAATATTGCTGGTTGTCCAATCAATGATGTTAACTAGATGTTAGTTGGGAGTACTAATTTATGATTGTGATTGATGATGCAAAAACTAAAACCATGTCCCTTTTTCATACACAGGGAAGTCGCAGTCTTCACGAGTGAATCGGGGGGCTTCAGTAACCAAAACTGCAGTGTTTATCCTCATGACACAACACAGGAAGCACCTACATGGTTAACAGAGGACGGAATTAAAATTAGACTTGAGAAACTTAACATTAATAAATCACCGGGACCAGATGGCTTGCATCCGAGGGTACTTAGGGAACTCAGTCAGGTGATTGCCAGACCATTGTTCCTAATTTTTACAGACAGTCTATTGACTGGAATGGTACCAGCTGATTGGAGAAAAGCCAATGTAGCACCAATATTTAAAAAGGGCCCAAAAAACATCCCTGGGAATTACAGACCAGTTAGCCTAACATCAATAGTATGTAAACTCTTGGAGGGGATGATAAGGGACTATATACAAGATTTTAGTAATAAGAATGATATCATTAGCAGTAATCAGCATGGATTCATGAAGAATCGTTCTTGCCAAACCAATCTATTAACCTTCTATGAGGAGGTGAGTTGCCATCTAGATAAAGGAAGGCCCGTAGACGTGGTGTATCTGGATTTTGCAAAAGCATTTGACACAGTTCCCCATAAACGTTTACTGTACAAAATAAGGTGCGTTGGCATGGACCATAGGGTGAGTACATGGATTGAAAACTGGCTACAAGGGCGTGTTCAGAGGGTGGTGATAAATGGGGAGTACTCAGAATGGTCAGGGGTGGGTAGTGGGGTTCCCCAGGGTTCTGTGCTGGGACCAATCCTATTTAATTTATTCATAAACGACCTGGAGGATGGGATAAACAGTTCAATCTCTGTATTTGCAGACGATACTAAGCTAAGCAGGGCAATAACTTCTCCGCAGGATGTGGAAATCTTGCAAAAAGACCTGAACAAATTAATGGGGTGGGCGACTACATGGCAAATGAGGTTCAATGTAGAAAAATGTAAAATAATGCATTTGGGTGGCAAAAATATGAATGCAATCTATACACTGGGGGGAGAACCTCTGGGGGAATCTAGGATGGAAAAGGACCTGGGGTTCCTAGTGGATGATAGGCTCAGCAATGGCATGCAATGCCAAGCTGCTGCTAATAAAGCAAACAGAATATTGGCATGCATTAAAAGGGGGATCAACTGCAGAGATAAAACGATAATTCTCCCGCTCTACAAGACTCTGGTCCGCCCGCACCTGGAGTATGCTGTCCAGTTCTGGGCACCAGTCCTCAGGAGGGACGTACTGGAAATGGAGCGAGTACAAAGAAGGGCAACAAAGCTAATAAAGGGTCTGGAGGATCTTAGTTATGAGGAAAGGTTGCGAGCACTGAACTTATTCTCTCTGGAGAAGAGACGCTTGAGAGGGGATATGATTTCAATTTACAAATACTGTACTGGTGACCCCACAATAGGGATAAAACTTTTTCGCAGAAGAGAGTTTAATAAGACTCGTGGCCACTCATTACAATTAGAAGAAAAGAGGTTTAACCTTAAACTACGTAGAGGGTTCTTTACTGTAAGAGCGGCAAGGATGTGGAATTCCCTTCCACAGGCGGTGGTCTCAGCGGGGAGCATTGATAGCTTCAAGAAACTATTAGATAATCACCTGAATGACCGCAATATACAGGGATATGTAATGTAATACTGACACATAATCACACACATAGGTTGGACTTGATGGACTTGTGTCTTTTTTCAACCTCACCTACTATGTAAGGTGGCCGGGCCGAGCCGGCTGGCTGATCTGCTGGTCCCTCCACCCCCCCTGAAAAGAGAAAGTGGCAGTAGGAGGAGTGCCCTAGAGGAGGCTACCAGAGGACTCTTTTGGAGGGCTACAGAGGTCCTGGGAGCACCACACACCGTGGAGGAGGACATTGCTGCCGTCATTGCATATAAAATGCAGAGGATGGAGGAGGGCCAACAAGTCATGTGTGAGTCCCTCATATTGGAGGCTCTTAACAAAGGTATGAGGGCCCAAATTACAGCTCAGACACACCTTTGTGATGGTCCTCCTCCTCCTCCTGCAGGTCCTCCTCCTCCTTCTCCTCCAGGTCCTCCCAGTTCTCCTCCAGGTCCTACTCCTCCTCCTGCCACATCTCCAACAGCACAGCCACAGCCGGGAAAGAAGCGTGGAAGGAAGACCAGAAAGTGAGGACCCTGGATCCAGTCTGGTCGGACAAAAAATGCAGCCTCTTGTGGTACCACAGCCTGGGGACACAGATGTCATCTGCTGCTATCTGGATCTCTGCGAATTCTGGACCAGACTGAACTCCCTTACATATGGACTCCTCAGGCCACCAATTTTGATGTTCAAGAATTGATGTCTGCCGTGGGGGTCCCAGCCTTCGCTAATTTCTCATGTTGATCCAGTGTCGCCTTCCTCTTTGTTTGGTTATGATCCCTTAATAAAGGATTTTTGTTTTGAATTATACTCTCCTATGTGTTTTACTTCAAAAATGACAGTTTTTTTGTGAGGATTCAGGTACATTTCACATATACAATGTGAAATGAACAAGGGACACCAATAACAAACAATCTCCTGGAGATTAAATAATAAAAGATATCAATGGTGTTGGGGTAACTTGACACACAAAACACACACAAAAATATTCTGGAGTAAAAATAAAAATAACATTGAACAAAGATCAGCCTTTGAAAAAATACAAACATTAAATAAAAAAAAAAAAAGGCTTAAAATCCCCCAAAAAATTAAATAAAAAAAAACAATTATGTCAGATGTGACAACTAATAACAATATATTCAGGGAATACCAATAAGAATACAAAAATAAAACTTTGTGAGAAGTGTGTGTGAATATGAGCAGCAAAACTACTTAATTCTGGTCATATTATAAAGAAGAAGAGAGTGCGCTGTATTAAACCATTTTTAACATTGCAGCGTGACGAAAGTGCTGTATCCATTGCGAACGCTAAGTTTACCAGAACGAGCTGTTCCGTCTTGGAATTTCTTCTGAGCATGCGTGGCACTTTGTGCGTCGGAACAGGCCACACACGGTCGGAATTGACGCGATCGGATTTTGTTGTTGGAAAATTTTATCTCCTGCTCTCCAACTTTGTGTGTTGGAAAATCCGATGGAAAATGTCCGATGGAGCCCACACACGGTCGGAATTTCCGACAACACGCTCCGATCGGACATTTTCCATCGGAAAATCCGACCATGTGAACGGGGCATAAGACTGGGATGCCATTAAGGGTAATTTGTGTGTAAAGGCAGGCGTCCCAATACTTTTGGTAATATTGTGTATATTTACCAAGAAAAATGGTGACATGTTCAATACTTATTTTACCCATTGTATATACACCTATTTAAACTATAGGCGTACACAAGAATAATGCTACACAAATATCAATGAATTCCGAAGAAAGGTGCTTCATAAGACTACATTATATCCACGTGGGTTTTTCTTTTAAACACGTTCCACACTAAAAAATATATTAAATAATGTTCTAAAGGTCCATAAACAGTTTCTTAATTGTCAGACCCTTATAAACTTGCAGGAAAAAAGTGCTCTCTTCATGCAAATCTGTTGTGCTCCCCCTCCAGGTCTGCACTCACCAAAAATTGTTGAGGCCTTATCTCTAAGAGAGTCAAAAAGCGCTTGTGGATGACACCTCCTTTTTACTCCAGGCTATAGTCACAATCTCCTTCAGGCTCCCACTTGAATCCTCTCTCTACCTCCTCTCAATAGGACCATGTGGAACAGATTAATAGAGGCAACTCTCCATAGTGTTAAACCGTTTTTTTTTTTTATAAGAATAAACCATTAAAAATTCACTTTCAAAAATTAAGGGCAATGGGACTTTAAGAAAGCTCTGTTTGGCATGCTTCTGCACTCCACGGACCGGATGTGACCAAACAGGAAATGACGTGTAGACATACCCCATTCCTCATTTTATAGCGCAGATCTCTCTTAAATCTCTTTGGATAAAATTAACACATTTAGAGCATGATCAACAAGGAAAAGATCCCTTTCTTGTGGGTTCCAAAAACCTATAGACAACTTCTCTTTTGGTTTGATCAGCATTTGTACATTCTTATTAAAGAATGTCGGGTTCTGCCTGAACACCTATATGGGAATAATCTGTAACTCTTCCACATCTTCTTATACAGTCTGCGAGATATGACATTGTCAACTAATACAATAAAGAAACACTTAAGGAGAGGCCATGTTGTTGGCATGCAATCAGAATAATCATTTTTAACATTGGTCTAGAACCCATCTTTCCCCTCAGTAGGTTTCTGTTGTACTCTGTCTAAGGATTAATAGGTAACCCCTAACCATAAATTTCTCTTCAATTTCCAGTCACCTTTTTCTAATAAAATTAGGGGCTTCACAATGGTATTCAGCATAATGAACTGACTTCTGACCCAAAGACTGAAGACGGATGAAAACTAATAAAAGCCAACAAGTGAATATGATTAAAGATCCGTAGTTTGGTCCCCAATCGTATCACTGAAGTGTCCAAAAAGGAAATACATTCTTTGTCATATGTCATGTTAAAAGGTACCTGAGGGTGAACTTTATTAGTAAAACCCATCAAATGCCAGCAGGGATTAAATTTCATCCTGCCACAGTGTGAACACATCATCATCATTGTACCACCACCAGCAAAACAGTGTGTGAGAAACACCACATTGAAAAAAATAGACGGTCATTAGCAGGATAAATGGAGGGTATTCCTAACACGGGGCAGAGACAACAATAAAGATCTGACAAGGGTTCTAATACTTATACTTTAAGACAGAGTATGGAAGAAACCTGCTGAAATGACAGATGTGTCAGGGCCCAATGTTAAGTCAAAAAAGAGGATTCTGTTTGCATTCCAGTATCATGGCTTCTCTGAATGTGTTTTTTACTTATATTAAACAGCATTGGCACATTTTACAGATTGCATGTATAGATGTGGAAGCATTCCAAAGTATGCACATGCAGAAGTTTAGGTAGAACCCTACAATCTGTGGTAAGATTGTACATGCTGATGAATCTAAAAAGGAGGTTAGCAGGAGTTTGGCTTTAATCTGTTGGTGTATTTAAATCTGCTAGTACATCTAACCTCCCACCCTCCCTACTGACAATGTTGCCGTCCAAAGGTGTCCTCTGTGCTCATTCATCCAGAGTGGGGGTGCTCTAATACAGGAGGTGTGTTACTGGCCAGATCACCAGGTGAGAACAGAGAGGAAAAAAAAGCCTAAAAAAAGAAAACTGATGCAGCCACCACATCTAATAATTGGTAAGCTGCAATATATTACATTTTTGGTTTGAGGTTTAATACCACTTTAACAACAAGTTGTATATATAACTATATGTATATGAGTGAGCACCAGTCTATGCACGTAACCTGGTAATTTATTGCTCATTTGGTCATAGATAATCTAGCAATGTTTCAGATATCCCTGTCCTTTATCAAACCAAAGTTATCAATAAGGATAAAAGCAATATGAGAGAGAACACCAGATATGACATAAACAGATACAAAGTAATGATCGATAAACATGATTCCTTTATTTTGGGTCCCAAAAACTTATGAACTACCTCCTTTTTAGATTGATCAGCATGTACAATCTTATTATGGATTGTAGGAATCCAGCTGAACGTCTGCATGTGCATGCTCTGGAGTGCTTCTACATCTAAAGTATACATGTAATCTGTAAAATGTGCCAATGGTGTTGCAAAAAAAGCAAAGAAAAAACACATTCAGAGACCAAAGTTTGACATGCATTTCAAACACGGGAAAACACCTGTCTATGTGAGTCCTTAATAAGACCTATAGCTTAATCGTGATGTATACTAGCAAATGGGAGCCCATTTGTAAATGGGGATTTTGTCCATCTCACTGTTAGCATGGATCATGGGAAGCAGGGTGTTTGCTGGGGGCAGGAGGAAGACCAGGAGGAAGACCAATAGATTTGAATAGAATTTCGGTTAAAACATTAAACACTTGACCCATCCCCCCTTTCAAAATGACCAGACAACACATTTTATTTGGAGTAGGATGGCCAAAGTAGCCTTTTTATTACAAACCATTAAAGTGTTTGTTAAGGTAAAATGTTTTCTTCTATAGTTCCCTTTGATATATAACACTAAGCTCCCCTAAGCATGTCATTTATAAAAATATGCTTTATAATAGCTTACTTCAGAGCGCCGTTCGGGCCAAATGGGCTCCCATTTGCTGACTGTCTGCTGGTCTCCTCTCCCGAGCTGCAGGGGGAGGTGCTGGGAAACCCCCTCTGACATCAGCTGAGAAGAGGAGAGGAGGAGACTGGCGGCCAGTCACGTGAGCGCCGAACGGCACTCTGAAGTAAGCTATTATGCAGCATATTTTTATAAATGACATCCACTGGGGAGCTTAGTGTTGTATATCAGAGGTAACTATAGAAGAAAAGAAAAGGTTATTTTTAGAGCAGGATGGGAGTATCAGGAAGCTAACAGGCAGGGAGAGGGGGGAGGAGGACAGAGGGAGACACAAACACAGAAGAGCAGGGCTGCAGATGACAGAGGCACGTACTCTGACCACGGTGTCAGGGCTCAGTAGTCCTGATAAATCGTGGTTAGCGTACAGAGGAGAGGGCAGAAACTGTCAGGATCAGACGGGTATTTCAGGTGAGACAGGGGGCCAAATGACGCAGCACAATCGCTGTGCTGTATAACATGCTGTGGCCTCCCTGACGGTAATCCCGAGTGTGGCTCGGGTTTAAATTTCAGTCCCAATAGCGGTAACCCCGAGCCACACTCGGGATTACATTGCAGGATCCTGGTGCAGTGTTACTTACCTTGTCCCCAGGATCCTGCAATGTCCCCCGCAGTGTCCGTGGGCTCTGTCTCCTCCGAAGCCTCTCCGTGCCAGGCTCCGTTCCCTGCGAGCGGCGCGACGCACGGGGGCGGAGCCTGGCGGCAAATTCAAAAAAATTTAAAAACCATAACACATACAGTACTGTAATCTTACAGATTACAGTACTGTATGCAATTATTTCACATCCCTTTTGTCCCCAGTGCTTTGGCCCATGCCCTGCATGCAGTTTTATATGATATATACTGTTCTTTCTGCCTGAAAACTGGAGATTGTCCATAGCAACCAAAAAGTGTCCCTTTATGTCAAAAGTGGCTTTAGATCAGCTAGAAAACAGCGATAGTAAATTAGAACACTTGCAGAATTGAGCGATAGTGAATCGTGGGGAAATTTATTTTATTATTATTATTATATATATATTTTTTAAATTATTTATATTTATTTATTATATTTTATGTTTTTGTGTTTCAAACTTCATCATACCCGGGATATCTACTAGACTCTTGTTTGGACAGATTTAAGTGTGTTATTGTTAAGAATTACAGGCCTACAATATAAAACGCCAAATTTCCATATAATAATAATAAACATAAATAATTGTACCGCTTTCAGCACCTAAAATCCGAAATAATCATACCGCCAGGGAGGTTAAGAGAATAGGATCCAATTTTTTTGTTCTTTTGGGTTAACAAACGCTTTAAATACAACATTTACAGGAAAGTAAGTTTAATGCATATAATACAGTCAATGCATAACAAATAAACCAACCTCACCTTATGCCCGGTCTAAGGTCTTTGAAGGCCTATATACTCAGGATTAACTGGTTGTATCTGCCATCCAATCAAAAGCCCCCAGCCACAACTACACCGGCTCAGGGACAAATAACCACTTGCATACTACCAGATACAACCTAATTAATACTCCGATGTTACCATTGTATTGTTAAGAAGGGACACCCATACCTCAGATGGGCCCAACCCACAATTTTAACCAGCACTGCCTTCAAAGACCCAATAGACCCCCTGCCTGCTGCCATGACAAGAAAAAAAAATGACCAAGAAATTGAATGGCAAGCTAAAAAACATAAGAACCGAAAACCCACTACAAATACCCCAGCACCTTGAAAAAGTATTAGGCTTCCCCAAACCAAAACAAAGGGAGAGTGGGAGAAAACTGTCTGATGCTGTGATGAGCTCCTACTGAGTTCTGACATGATCCCCCTTCCTCTTTACCCACTACAGGACACAACCTCTGCCTTGAACTCTCCAATATGCTAAGCAAAAGGCATCATTCTAAATCACCCACTAATGCCGTGTACACACGGTCGGACTTTTTGACCGGACTTGTCCAGCGGACGCCGACGGACCAAATCCGGCAGACAATTAGATTGTGTATGGGCTTCACCGGACCTTCAGCTGACTTTTCCAGTCGCAAATCTGACGGACTTTACACTTAGAACATGCTTCAAATCTTTACATCGTAACTCCGCCGGACCCAGAAATCCGCTCATCTGTATGCTAGTCCGACGGACAAAAACCCACACTAGGGCAGCTATTGGCTACTGGCTATCAACTTCCTTATTTTAGTCCGGTGTACGTCATCACGTACGAATCCATCGGACTTTGGTGTGATCGTGTGTAGGCAAGTACGGTCGTTAGAAAGTCTGTTGAAAGTCCGCCAAAAGTCCGTTGAAAGTCTGTCGGACGGGCTGTCGGACTTTTGTAGCTGAAAAGTCCGACCGTGTGTACGCGGCATAATACTCCACATCTTCTGGAGGCCCCAGTCATGCTGGCCCTCCTCTTAGTTTCAATCAGCTCCAGGCCATTTACTATCTCACTGGTGGCGCATGCTGCATTCAGCTAAATTCAGAACTAGAGGCAGGATCTCCCTATGAGAAACCAATCTAGCTTTATTACTATAAAGAATGTTGAATTGTACTCCTGCTATGTGATTTACATTGGAAATAGCAGGGCCTTTATTCAGGGGGAACATTGGGGAATGCAGTTCTGGCACCTCCAGCACTGAATGTATGTAATGGCAAAAGATGCTGGGGTGTGCTGAAGGGTCCTTTAATGCTGCCTGCTGGGGGATCTTTTGCTCCTGGAGGAGATCTATTTTTCATGGTGGTCTATTGTTGCTAGGGAGGTCTATTATTGCTGCTGGTGGGGGATCTATTGTTGCTGCGGGGGGGGGGGGGGCTTATGTTGCTGGGGGGTCAATTGTTGCTGGAAGAGATCCACTATTGAGGGAGGGGTCTATTGTTGCTGGTTGCTGGGGATTTCTTATTACTGGAGAGCATACATTTTTGCAGAACAACCTATAGTTACTGGGGAGATCTATTGTTGCTGGTGAACGATCTATTATTATTGGTTGGGCTTATGTTGCGGGGGGGGGGTGGGGGCAATTTTTGCTGGAAGTGATTTACTATTAAGGGAAGGGTCTATTGTTGCTGGCTGCTGGAGAGTCTTTTGATGCTGGGCTGGTTGCTGGAAAATCTGTTGTTGCTGCCAGAGTCTAATATTGTTGGGGTCCATTGTTGCTGGGGGAATCTGTTGTTGCTTAGACTGGTCTATTGCTGCTGGTTATAGGAATCTACTTTTCTTGCTTTTCTTGTTGTTATTAACAAATTCCGTACAAATTATTTATCATAAAATGATACTTGGTTCTGTATTCTCCAAAAGGGGTGGTACTGGGAGGTGGAACCACGGGGAAGTTCCTGCATCTATTCTTTGGGGAAAAAAAAAGCCCTGGGAAATAGGATTGGCTAGCCTGTCATTTTGCCATCCACAATTTTTCCCTTTAAATTATGACTCAATTATAATAAAAAAAGTAAGCCAAATTTAGGATAACAGTTATCTTACAATATGGGAATTTGAATATTAGAATATATAATTTGTAGCTTTTTAGGTTTTAAAATGTTGTTAAGCATTCTCTTGTGATTTGGTCTTCTCAATTTGTCCTTTTGTTTAGGAAAAGCAAAATGTATATGAAACTGAATCCCAGTGCCTGGAGATGGCCAACTATTGCTCCGTGCGCTTCTGCACATACACAGAACGGCTGCTGCTGGTGATTTGTTCCACATCTTGGAAGGTGATGATCAGCTTGTTACACCCCATGTGTCCTCTGTCTCTCTGGCAGTAAGAGTCATCTCCGTAATAAATAACTGCTTTTGCTGATGTTAGATTGATATCCAGATTTCTTCTCACTTTATGGAGATGTTAAACTGGCAAATTGTCACTTCAGATCTTCTGAAAAATTGAAATGACATGGCTGATATAAGAAATATTTTATTTTCACACACTCGGAGGTTAGCGCAGTGGCTGTCCTCTAAACAAAAATCATTTTTTCATTATTTGAAGATGTGACTAGATAACAACCTTTTGACAGCATTTTTTCTAGACCATTTTTTTTGTCCAAAATATAAATGCTTTTTGGATAATAAACGTTACTTTATCAAAAAGTTTGTCTGTAATAGAAATCTGCTTACAATATTAACAAATTAATTATATAATGGTGAAGCACTTCCTCTAAACCTTATTATTAGTACTTAAATAGTGATATTTTATAAATGATCACTATTAAAAATATTAATAAGGTTTAGAGGAATTGGATATACTATATTGCATTTGATAGTGTGATGATAACATGTTGTAGTTGCTTTTTATTTAGTTTTTTTGTTTTGATAGAGTGGTGTTGAGTAAAGTAGCACAGGCTACCTATATTTATTTAATATTAATTTATAAATATTATGCTGAATATTGCACTAGTTATCATTTTCATAAGTAAATATAAAACAGTATATTAAGGCAGTCATATTCTACTACAGGCATATCCCACTCTCTCTACTCTTCCGGCACCAGATGCAGGCTCCGAACGATCCTGAACCACACTATGTGCAACACCCCAATCTTCAAGAAAAAAGGGAGGACGTCGCTTGCTGCTCAAAAGCCAGTATTCAGATTTATTGAAAAAACTGATACATAGACTCACCACCTGGTGTTACCAACCTTACGCGCACAAATAAGCTCCACGTTGGAGTGAAACGCGTAAGTTCATAACACCAGGTGGATGAGTCTGTGCATCGGTCTGTTCAATAAACCGTAATGCTGGTTATTGAACAGTAAGCAACTTTCTCCCCTTATTCTTGAAGATTGGAGTCTAGACATGTGCGATTCGGTTCGTAACGAATAGATTTTCGTACAAATTTGTTAGTATTCGAACATCCGAATAGCTGAAAGAACCAAAATATGAAAATTACGAAACTACGAATAAGCAAAAAGACTAACACGCGAAAATACGAACTTACGAACGGACAAACTTACGAAAATACTACACTCCAAAACAGTAAAAAGAAAATTACATCTATAACAAATGATTTACATTTCTTATTTTCAATCCTTTGTTCGTAATTTCGTATGTTCGGATTTTCATTTGTGTGTTTGTAATTTCGTTTGTTCGTCTGTTCATAATTTCGTTTGTTCGTGTTCTCGAATCGTTCTTTTGAATGGACAGTGTAAGTGTATCTTAATATGTATGTTCATAATTTTGTGTTCTTGAATTGTTCTTTTGAATGGACAGTGTATTCGTGAGTACTATCTTTAGCCAATCAGCTTATCCCTTTTGTGTCTGAGTCACACTGCATGGGCCAGCACAAAGGTACTCCGAATAAAAGAGACAACACAATATCATAATTAAATATATTTATTAAGTGGAATTATATGGCCACAGTGTCATCCGTGGGGGGCTAAATTGAATATTACAAATTTAAATAAATATAAAGCCACCTTGGCTGAAATACATTTAAACCAAAATAAGCAGTGTCCATCCAGCCAATGCTGGACAACTACTCCCCCATTCGGACAACATTGTGACTTTCAAAATTAGGGCGGGCGGGTGGGCGCTGCTGTCTGGTCCAATGGTCAGTGGGAATACCTCAGCAGCCCCTTTTATAGGCTTCTCCGCGCGGGTTTTAACCGCCCAATTTGACAAATCAGCTGCTCAGCTTTTGCACCAATCCCATGGCTGTTGCTGCCCAGGAATATTGCTGGTAACCTGTAAAATAGACAAAGCAGAGACTGCAGGTCTCCTTTGAGCTATCCCATGGTGGTCCAGCATATTGCTGTGACCTTTCATGGGCCAGCACAAAGGTACTCCGAATAAAAGAGACAACACAATATAATAATTAAATATATTTATTAAGTGGAATTATATGGCCACAGTGTCATCCATGGGGGGCTAAATTGAATATTACAAATTTAAATAAATATAAAGCCACCTTGGCTGAAATACATTTAAACCAAAATAAGCGGTGTCCATCCAGCCAATGCTGGACGACTACTCCCCACCGGCTGAGGCCAGCCACGAAGCTGCTGGCTGAGGCCCCCCCACCACCGTGGCCGACGCGATCAGATTTTGTAAACCCATGATGAACCCTATCCTTTTGAAATAAATCTGGCACAAAACCTTCTAATTCGGAATGGCGAAAAGATATTCCGCCAGACGAAATGAGAAAGCTGTGGATTGTCCTGCTAAGACGTCTCCTAATTCTATCCAAATAGAATAGATCGCCATTAGGTGACCATAAAAGACGCGGGATCATTTCCGAAAATGCCAATATGGCAGATGGGAACATGAGTTTCATGCACACATATCCCTTTTCATTTCGCACATTAAATCGCATGTTCCCATCTTGCCTAAATCGTTTGCCCCAGCATGAATCACTAAAATTCGAGGGGGAGGCTATATACTGGCCAAATAAACTAGATGCTGTCCAAGGTCCTGCCAAATTAAGCCCCGAACACCTGACCATAAAACTATAAATGAATCAATGTCCAGACCTAAATTGATGGAGTAGGTCCTAGTTCCGGCATGTTCGGCAGCCCAGAAAACGTAGGAGTGCCCTACTATCCAAACCACAGTTCTGGAGGGATCTGCAAAATAAAATTCACATGGTTAATAACCCCGGGCGGACGTACAGTTTATACCTGTCACTATGCCAACGACCTATCTTCATCAACTTTTCTTCTTGGAAACCCAACAAATCGGCTGTAGTGGCCGGCCCAATTCTAAATGAATGGGAAGAAAAACAAAAATTGGAGAGATTTAGACGTTTCAGGCAAGAGGCCAGAACAGCCGAAAATTGGTATCTAGTCAAAGAAGATGGGTCTTGGTGTATAAAGAATGACCCCCCAGAACAAGGTCTAACTGACATATATCTTGAGGCATGGAGGACTGGACAAATTGATTATTAGAATTGGATAGAGAAAACCACTGACCCTTACCTGCCAGCCTAGACTTAGTCCTACAAAGGAAGATATTAACAGATCCCTGATGTAAGAACACATGAGAACTACGTATAGGAGACTGAGATCTATGATTCTTGGCCATAAATTCCCCAATCCTAAGGGCACCAAAAAAGGCGACTGAGAAGGAAGCTCTGAAAAGGAGGAGCTCAAACTCTGAGGAACATACTTCTTGTAAAGCTATGAGAAGATCCAATAATAATGAGACCGAAATGGGACGCCTACTATCCTGTGAAGGATTTAGCCTCCTGAAACCCTTTATAACTTGGTTAACCTGAAAAAAGGAAGTAAGAGCAGGTAAACCAGCAAATTTTAGGAAAAACGCAAAATTTTTGCTAATGGACGCTGGGCTGAGGTGTGACTGTATGAAAGATGACGTAAAAGACAAAGCAACATAAGAAGACACGTTTAACTCGTCCAGATCTAAATTTTGGCAAAAGTAAGACCATCTGGACCACGAAAGACTATAATCCAACCAAGTCTTCTGTGACACAGAATTTTTGAGGCTTGAAAGAATCAGTTCTGAATTAAGCCCCAGAGGAAGTCTTGGGCAAGGGGAGCCATGCAGATCCGCTGATGGAGCCAATTCCTGAAATTTCTGGAACTGTGAACGAGACAAGGTGTCGGCAATGTTATTTCGCACACCAGCTATGTGTTCAGCCTTCAACCAAATATTAAAACGCATACAATGAAGGACAAGAAAACGTAGCAGCTTAATCACAGGTTCAGGTTTAGATGATAACGTATTAACAGCAAAGAAAACACCTTTATTATCAGTGTGAACTTTGATTCTATGATTTGAGAAAACATCCTTCCAAACTACCAAAGAAACTATGACCGGGAATAATTCCAGAAGGACGAGGTTCTGAAGCACATCCTTCTGCAGCCATTCCTCATGCCATTTACTAGCACACCAATGACCATTCAGAAATGCACCAAAGCCCGATGACCCGGCCGCGTCTGTAAAGATTTCTAATTGATTGTCATCAATAAATTCTTGCTGCCATATCGCAGAACCATTAAAAGTGCACAGAAAGGAATCCCAGATCCTAAGGTCATCCTTAATGCCCTTGGAAATACGAATATGGGAATAAGGGTTAGTAAGACCCCTAATGGCCAGGGAGAATCTGCAAGAGAATACTCTAGCCATAGGAATAATTCTAGCTGTAAAAGCGAAAAGACCAAGTAACAATTGAGCCTCCTTCAGAAGGACCTTCCTTCTCAATAGAAAAGATGATATCAACAATCTCATTCTCAAAATCTTTGGCAACGGCAGTCTAAACTCCATAGAAGCTGAATCTATGATAATTCCAAGAAATTCGATAGAAGTAGATGGAAGGACTGTTTTTTCATGTGCAAGAGGAATGCCGAAGTCTTCGCACAAATGGAAAAACATCTGTAGGGATTCTAAACAGGCAGGGGAGCCATAGGGGCCGATAAATAAAAAATCATACAAATAATGGAAGAAACCTCCTTGGGGTAACATTTCTGACAAAACCCAGTGTAAAAAGGTGGAGAATGCTTTGAAGTAAAAACACGACAATGAGAACCCCATGGGCAAACATTTGTCAAAGTAAAATTGGCCCATAAACTGAAAACCTAATGAGTTGAAACCCTGAGGGTGAACTGGAATAAGCCGAAAGGCTGATTTAATATCGGCTTTGGCCAATAGGGAGCCTTGGCCGAAATGTTGTAGCATAACCAAAGCATCATCAAATGAGGGATAGAACACTGGAGCTTCCACATCAAAGACTTCAACGTTTAATGACGAGTCTAAGGGATAAGAAAGGTGGTGTATCATACGATAACACCCACTCTCTTTTTTAAGAACTATACCTAGCGGAGAGATACGAAAATCCTGAAATGGGGGAAAAGGAAAGGGGCCTGCAACCTTGCCATCTGCCAGTTCCTTGGAGATTTTATCTTGAACCACCAAAGCATATGTATGAGCAGATTTCAAATTTTGTACCATAGTGCAACCCACTCCCTTAAATGATGGAACTAAGAAACCTTCCTTAAAACCTTCAATTAGCAGAGCCGCCATCCTGCGATGAGGGTAGTGCTCTAACCATGGAAGCATTTTTGCTAGCTTCACTGGAGTCCGTGCCTTTCCCATGAGTGTCTCTGGGAAGTGGCTGAAAAGAGGACGCGGCAGATTTACAAAAACACCTACTGGCCGCATGGCTCCCATTACAATGGGAGCATTCATGCTTATACCTGCAGTTTGTTAGGAATCTGCATTGACCTTCGTTAAAGGCAAAGCAAAAGCCTTTTTTAAACGTATTTTGAGCACTAGATGTTGATTTAGGAGCGAACTGGGGTCTAGGTGGTAACATAAGATTTAACCATAAACCCACATCTTTTGACCCCCAATGTAATGAGGGGTGAACTGCTAATTTTTGACGGAAATTCTCGTCGTATGTGTACCATGCAGTTCCACCAAAATGGCGAAAAGCCTCCGCAATTATATCCACATGCTGGAATAAACCTGAACATTTGCCAGGAAAGCGTTCCTCCATTACTGCTGCATAAATACAAAAGGCCTGCAGCCAGTTCTGGAATGTTTTTGGGATAGCCCTCCTCCTATCCTCCGCAGACCTATCGCCTGTTTGCTTGTCTGTTTTGGACAAAAATTCCTTTGAAGCAGGTAACAGTGATAATATATCCATAAATTCGCCCCTCCAAATTTTGTCTTTCACCACCTTAGGCAAATAAAAGCCTAATGGTGACAAAACACATGGCAGGGCCTCTTTAAAGGATGATTCCCCGACCGTTAAAGCTGATGGTCTAAGAGGTAAGGGGGGTTTAATCAGTAGTGAAGGGTTAATAACCTTAGATTGTGTTATAATTTCCTTATCTTCATCGTGTTAAACAGGGTCACACAAACCTCGCCAAACTGAACCAACATCATTCATAAATTCTGAGAATTGCATATTATCCCCAGCACCATAAGAATGTGCCCCTGAATGTAATATATCCAAACCCGTATCATCAGCACCAGTGACCTGTGCCCTCTGATATTTCTTAGTGGCAGCACCACTCAGCTGCAAATCATGCTCTGCACCAGTAACCTGTGCCCCTGAAAAAATCACCCCTATCCATTTCTTGTAATTGCAAAGCATCACATGCACCAGAAACCTGTGCTCCTTTTGTTTTCATATCAATATTAGCACCACTAGTGTGTGCTCCCTTGAATCTCTGCAACACTGTAGATAATGAATCGACTAAACAGGAAAATTCAGACACCTGAGGTAACATGTATTTCTCAGGCTAGGTTTCCACTAGTGCGTCCCCAAAGTCGCGCGATTTTGCCGCGATTTTTTACCGCGATTTTACCGCGACTTTTTACCGCGATTTGAAGCAATGCCTGTATCTATGGACCTCAAGTCGCATCAAAGTGGGACCAAAGTAGTGCAGGGACTACTTTGAAGTCGCTGCGACTTGAAGTCGCACAGATATGAACGGTACTCATTAGAAATCATGGGAAACAATTTGTCATGCGACTTTTCAGTCCCAAGTCGCATTAAAAGTCGCACTAGTGGAAACAGAGCCTCAACCTCCTTAAGGCTAGGTTTCCACTAGTGCGTCCCCAAAGTCGCGCGATTTTGCCGCGATTTTTTACCGCGATTTTACCGCGACTTTTTACCGCGATTTGAAGCAATGCCTGTATCTATAGACCTCAAGTCGCATCAAAGTGGGACCAAAGTAGTGCAGGGACTACTTTGAAGTCGCTGCGACTTGAAGTCGCACAGATATGAACGGTACTCATTGGAAATCATGGGAAACAATTTGTCATGCGACTTTTCAGTCCCAAGTCGCATGAAAAGTCGCACTAGTGGAAACAGAGCCTTACTGCTGCTGTTAGCTCACTCGGTTCAGCTGAAGGTGGAGTAGCGCTGCTCTTCCTCTCATGAGGTGCATTCTGTGATACTGTACCGCCGGCTCCCTCCCAGCCTGTCGGGCGAGGAGAAGCAGCTGCTCTAATACACTTCTTCTTTCTTCCCAACTGACGTCTCGCCCTGCCCCCGACCGGGGCCAGCTTCTCCTTCTCTTCACGGGGTGTGGACGAAGGCAGAGATGTGCCACTCTCCTCTCCCAGGCACCGTATCAGCCATTCCTCACCACCCTCGCTTTCTGCCTTTTCTAACAGGCGGCGTAGGGGAGACTCACGGCTGCTAGGTGAACGGTGCTTCATGCTGCAGGGGGCTCCGCTGCTGTCTGGTCCAATGGTCAGTGGGAATACCTCAGCAGCCCCTTTTATAGGCTTTAACCGCCCAATTTGACCAATCAGCTGCTCAGCTTTTGCACCAATCCCATGGCTGTTGCTGCCCAGGAATATTGCTGGTAACCTGTAAAATAGACAAAGCAGAGACTGCAGGTCTCCTTTGAGCTATCCCATGGTGGTCCAGCATATTGCTGTGACCTTTCATTCCTGAATCTTTTTAGATTCAGTTGAGGAAGAGACTGAGTCAGGTCTCATGACTGAGGGAGTGGACAGGACTTATTAGAAAAGCAAGCATAGGATTATTAGTCTTTATTTGCTACGAAAGTACGAATCAATGAAAAAGGCAATCTCTCACAAAAGTAACAATTACTAAATTACGAGTAGTGTACCGAATAAACGAAAACTATTATCTAACAAAATTACGAATTACGAATCAAAGAAATTTAGACTAACGGGATTACGAATCATTTCGTATCAAAAAAAATATAACTGTTACGAAAATACGAACGAGTCTGAATATGAAAACTCGCGTCTTACGAAATTATAAATCTTTACGAATCAACGGAAACGTAAAGAAACAAAACAAAACAAATTTTTTTTGTTGTGCACATGTCTATTGGAGTCTTCCAAAATAACTCACCTCTTTAATACCTGTTGCTAGGGGGTCCCTCGTAATCTGCCTTTTTTGATGCCTGGGCTCCTGACGTCACTTCCCTCGGCGCAGGAAGGGAGATCAGCTCTCCCCCCTCACTCTAGGCAATCATCTGGGACAAGTGACAGGTCCCAGATGATTGCACGGCCAGTCACGGCGCGCGTCCAGTCACGGCCCGCGGCGCGGCTCGCGCATGCTCAGTGGGTGCCCGGCTGTGAAGCCACAGCCGGGCGCCCACAGTTAAAATGCCGGTGCCGCCGAGCGGAGGGGGAGACAAGCGGGGCTTCGATCTCCCACATTGCTGGACCCTGGGACAGGTAAGTGTCCGATTATTAAAAGTCAGCAGCTGCAGTATTTGTAGCTGCTGACTTTTAATTTTTTTTTTTTTTAGTGGGAACTCAACTTTAAGACCCCCGTTCACATCTGAGCGATTTTCTGCTTGAAGCTTGTAGCTCTAAAATGCTCAACAAGCCAAATCCCATTAATTTCAATGGCCCCTGCTCACATCTGAGTGTTCTGTTCTGTCGCCTGAAGAAAAACGACTGAAGCTCAAAAAAGTACATGAGCTTCTTTTTGGCAGTTTACAAGCGTTTCTGGCGCCCTAGACTTCAATAGAAACCCCTGACTTGAGCGTTTCACTAGCGTTTTCTGCTCAAACAGCAGCTCTTCACCCCTAATTTCCGCTCCCTCTCCTCATCCTAGTGCTTTCTATTGGCCAAGCAAAAATGCTTAAAGCTGTAAAACGCTTGTAATACGCTTCTAAAGCGCTTTAAAATAGCTTGTAAAAAGCTTTAAAAAAACACCCAAAAAAACGCCAGTAAATCGATACGCTCAGGTGTCAATGGAGCCTAATGATTTTTTTTTTATATACATACGAAAGGAATCAGCCAAGGAAAATGATTCATTATGATCACTGTGTTGCCATGTATACCTTGTAGTTACTGATAAACATGGGAGCAGACATAGTGGAATCTGCGTGATTTTCACTCTTGGAGAACATATAATCATTGCCTCAGCTTTAGGTGATAACAGTGAGCTTAGAAGCTGCACACTTTTAATAATGGCAAACAAGAAGCACTTTTTTTTTTACTCAAGATACAGTATAAAGCATTAAGGAAATAAGGACATGTCCCTTCCCATATGAAATGTGCATTGTGATATGTTCACCTTAAATACTTACTTATACTAATTTGCAGTGGTAATTGTCAAAATTTACTTTTAGAAGAGATCTATTAAGAAAAAAATACAAAACCCACACTCTTGAGAAAAACAGAAGCTGGCTTCTGATTGGCCAGTGCTTACCAATCAGAAGCTGGAATTGTGCCTGTTGCACCCTCCACCCGAGAGACAAATTAAGTTACACATGGAAACGGGTTTTGCTCAGACAACCACCCACCCAAGAAGTGGGGTTACTTTTATAGTTCACTAATTTAGCAGGGGTAAACTGGGTTGATGGGGGAGAGGCTTATTGGGATACTGTGAGATAAGAAGTAGAAACCCACCCCTGCCTGATATCAGGTTGTATATACCCTTAAAGCGGTAGTAAACCTCTGGGTGATTTTTTTTTTCTGACCTGAAAGGTAATTCCATAAAACAGGGCTCAAAATTTCAAGTTCTGAGCTACTAGCCAGGTCTCAAGGATTACTCGCCACCAATTGCCCCGCTCAACCACTACCCTGCCCCGCCCCTAATTCTACCCCTAAACATGCCCTCATAAATTATCTCATGAAGTGACACCTAAATGTTTTATGCAGAATTAAGTTACAAAAATAAATATTGACAACAACTTTATTCATGCTCGTCCAATGCAGCCTGTGCCCGCCAATGCAGCCTGTGCCCACCAATGCAGCCTGTTCCTGCCAATGCAGCCTGTGCCCCCCCAATGCAACCTGTGCCGCCAATGTAGCCTGTGTCCCCCAATGTAGCCTGTGTCCCCCAATGTAGCCTGTGTCCCCCAATGCAGCCTGTGTCCCCCAATGCAGCCTGTGTCCCCCAGTGTAGCCTGTGTCCCCCAATGTAGCCTGTGTCCCCCAATGTAGCCTGTGTCCCCCAATGCAGCCTGTGTCCCCCAATGCAGCCTGTGTCCCCCAATGCAGCCTGTGTCCCCCAGTGTAGCCTGTGTCCCCAATGTAGCCTGTGTCCACCAATGCAGCTGTGTCCCCAATGTAGCCTACCTGTGCAGGGGAAGAGAGAGGAGAGCAGCCGCCTGGATGATCAGAGCACCAGGAACACAACAGCTTTCATTTCAATAGCCATGTATGCGCTGTCACATACAGCCCCTCCCCCTTGTCCAAGGAACTTTGATAGACAGATCACCCATCCAGTCCTGGGTCAGGTGATCTGTCTATCAAATATCTTTGGACAAGGGGGAGGGGCTGTATGTGACAGCGTGCGGCAGGAAATACACAGCTATTGAAATGAAAGCTGTTGTGTTCCCGGCGTTCTCATCATCTGGGCGGCCGCTCTCCTATCTCTTCCCCTCCGATCGCTGGGAGAGCGGCTCCCATACAACTCGCCCCCCTCCCAGGCAGCCTTTCCTCGCCAGCCCTCAAAATCCACTCGCAAAATGCGAGTAGGCGAGTGGAATTTTTGAGGGCTGCCACAATATACTAGTATGCATCACATACTGTACAAGTACATTATGTGAAATTTACCTGAAAACGAAGCATTCCAGCGGTGCGCTGTCCATCTTCACCCGGTCTTCCTTCCGGGTCCATGGACTCCGACTGTGTGACTGGCCGGAGTTGCAACTACGTCACTCCCGTGCATGCACGGGGGAGGTGTTGTTTACGGCACAGGACAGCCTGGGTGGCCGTTCCTGCAGAGCGCATGCG
Organism: Aquarana catesbeiana; assembly: GCF_042186555.1. Taxonomy (NCBI): domain Eukaryota; kingdom Metazoa; phylum Chordata; class Amphibia; order Anura; family Ranidae; genus Aquarana; species Aquarana catesbeiana. The sequence continues at coordinate 80,814,401 of NC_133326.1, read as the reverse complement.
CCGGTGATGTCACCGGCTGTATATACAGTAAATATCTCCTAAACGGCGCATGTTTAGGAGATATTTACAGTACTTATAGGTAAGCCTATAATAAGGCTTACCTATAGGTACAAGTCAGAGATGGGAGTTTACTCCCACTTTAAAGGCTAATTCCACCTTTTGAGTCATGTTTCATGTTACCCATATTTAGGGTGTTACATGACACATGGTAAAATTTCCCAACCCCCCACTCCCAAATCACTCCTATTTGCCCCATTGCAGGGTGATTTTCTTACTGGCCTCTGTCCAGTATTGATGTATTGATTTTGTAGCTGTTTTATGTGTTTCTGCCTGCACAGCTGTGTCATACAGTTACAGAATTCTGTACCACTGCAGAGGAACTCCTAGTTCACAATGAGGCACAAGTGCAGTGGTACTACAGTAATTGTAGTCCATTGTTTACTTCCTCCAGCCACATAAGTGAAGGTCTGTATGTTGTGTATACATATTTGCCATTTACCAACACTTTTAGCCTTGATGGCTGCTCATGTGCACTCCATAATCACAAGCCATGCTGATACTTATAGTGGTTGTAACCCTAAAAAAAAAATGCTCCTATTCTTTTAAAGCATGATCAGTAGCATAGTGATATGGCAGTGTAATTTGTCCCTTTCTTTGATCTAAAATACCTAACTGATCCTGCCTGTTCCTGTGTCCCCCAGTGTGTGCTGACCACTGTAATCATGGCTGCTGATCCAAGATATCGTGGTCAGTTTACATGCCTCTGTCATCCCACTGTGTATACACAGTCTCTCCCTCTCCCCCTCCCTCCCTGCCTGTCATTTCCTAGTCTGTGTGTGAGAGCCAATCTCCTCCCCGCCCCTCCCCTCTCCTCCTGCCTCTATTCCGATATAATTCATAACACAATTACTGTTTTAGCAAGATATTCAGTACAGTATGTCAGTTTAAAAGAAAATTATAATCCTAAATACCTTTTTGCACAACTTCTCTCTGTGATCACATGACCTCCCTCTGCTGGCTGGCTGACATTAGTGGGGAATCTCAGCCCCTCCCACTGCTCTTCTTAGATAGAGGAAGGAGAGCAGAGGGAGATCACGTGACTGCAGAGAGGAGCTGTGCAAAAAGGTATTGAGGACTAGAATTGAAAAGAAACACACACTGCACTTTATATCTTGCTAAAACAGAGAGGATACAAGTAATTGTGTTATGCGACTTTACAACCTCTTTAAGCTGGCCATAGATGGATCAAATCTCGGTTGGTTCAGTAAGGACAGGCCCAGATTTAATCCATGTATGGGCAGTCGATCCAGTCTGCCTGATTTTGTACATGTGATTACTGCTGTGGGCTGTAGCAGCTAGCAATAAATATTGTGTTCTGCCGGCTGGAACGGCTCCCAGCTGGCAGAAAACAATTGCTCCATGGGAGAGATTACCCCATTAACACTAATTGTGTTGATGGGGGGATTGTGTGATGTTCTTTCCTTCCATCTGTGGAAAATAAGATCAAATCCTCTATGGCCTGCCTTAGGTTACAGTATGTCAGCTGGTTAACAATAAGCATTCAAAAATGCAGCAGGTGCATATCATTACACTCATAGATCTTCCAGTGTATTGGAAAATATCTCTGATCAAAAGAATATTATTCTTTTAAAAAAGAAATGGCCCTTTTACTGTTTATGTATGCTGTTTAGTGAGTTGGGTGAAAATATCATGGTGGGCTCAGCAGTTCACCAATCAAATATTACATCCTAGCTTGTCTCTGTATTTGGTATTACTAACCACAAAATCCAAACATCGGGTTCAAGAGAAAAGTTTATTAAAAGAACTTTACGTATTTGCAGTATACATGTGAGCTAGATATAGTCAATTATTATTAGGCAGTATGAAGTGGTATGGGGTTGTATGTGTTTTGCACATATGATCTCCTAAATTATGAAATGAAAAAAAAAAATGAAAAAAAAAATTCTTACTACTTAAAGCAGTTGTATACCCTCGCAAATTATTATTTTTTAAAAAAAACCTGTAAGGCAAAAGGCATAATGAGCTAGTATGCACTGCATACTAGCTCATTATGAAATACTTACCTTAGAACGAGGCATCGGCAGCTGATCCCGGTCACCGCCGAAGGAGCTGACATTTCCCCTTGGCGTGTCTTCCGGGTTCGTGGCTCGGGCCCCTCACATCACTCCCACGCATGCGTGCGGGAGACTTCTCTCCGGCAAGGTTTTGCAGCATCTGCCGTATCTTCACAGCGCGTGCGCCAATGATGTCAGAGAAGTGAATATCTCTTAAACCGTACAGGTTTAGGAGATATTCATTTTACCTGTAGGTAAAAATGTACAAAAAGGGTATACAATAGGGATGAGCCGAACACCCCCCGGTTCGGTTCGCACCAGAACCCGCGAACGGACCGAAAGTTCGCACGAACGTTAGAACCCCATTGACGTCTATGGGACTCGAACGTTCGAAATCAAAAGTGCTCATTTTAAAGGCTAATTTGCATGGTATTGTCCTAAAAAGGGTTTGGGGACCCGGGTCCTACCCCAGGGGACATGTATCAATGCAAAAAAAACTTTTAAAAACGGCCGTTTTTTCGGGAGCAGTGATTTTAATGATGCTTAAAGTAAAAAAAAAAAAGTGAAATATTCCTTTAAATATCGTACCTGGGGGGTGTCTATAGTATGCCTGTAAAGTGACGCGTGTTTCCCATGTTTAGAACAGTCCCTGCACCAAATGTCATTTTTAAAGGAAAAAATCTCATTTAAAACTGCTTGCGGGTTTAATGTCATGTCGGGTCATGGCAATATGGATGAAAATCAGTGAGACAAACGGCATGGGTACCCCCCAGTCCATTACCAGTCCCTTTGGGTCTTGTATGGATATTAAGGGGAACCCCGCACCCAAATTAAAATAAGGAAAGGTGTGGGGCCACCAGGCCCTATATACTCTGAACAGCAGTATACAGGCGGTGCAAACAAGACAGGGACTGTAGGTTTGTTGTTAAGTAGAATCTGTTTGTAATTTTGAACATTTTTAACGTGTTTAGCTCCAGCCAAAAAATCTTTTCTAAGCTTTTTGGAAAACATAGGGAAGGGTTATCACCCCTGTGACATTTGTTTTGCTGTCTTTCCTCCTCTTCAGAAGATTTCACCTCACTTTTTTGTCCCAATGAAAAATGTTTTTTGAAAATTTGGGTTTTTTTGTGGAACAAGGATTGGAAAGCATCAGTGGAAAGGAGAACTTGTTTTCCCATATTAACTCTTACAGGAGAGAATTTCCCTTCCTAGGGGTAGATTTCATCTCACTTCCTGTTGTCTCCTTCCGTTTGCAAGTAGGAGTCGTTTGTAAGTTAGATGTTTGAAAGTAGGGTCCTGCCCTATATACTCAGCAGAAATTTGGGCCTTAGGTGTTGCTGTGGCCACAACACTGTAAGCCCTCACAGGGCCCTGCTGTGAAATATTAGATCAAGAATTGTAATTACATGCCCCTGTTGAACAGCAGCTGAAAAATTAGGCCTTAGGCACTGGTGCTGGTGCCACAACACTGCAACCCCTCACAGACACTCTAGTTGGAACGCAGGAACGAGCCCTGCTGCAAATTATTGCTTCAAAAATTGTAATTACACGCCCCTGTTAGACAGGGGCAGAAAAATTGGGCCTTAGGCACTGGTGCTGGTGCCACAACACTGCAACCCCTCACAGACACTCTAGTTGGAACGCAGGAACGAGCCCTGCTGCAAATGATTGCTTCAAAAATTGTAATTACACGCCCCTGTTAGACAGGGGCAGAAAAATTGGGCCTTAGGCACTGGTGCTGGTGCCACAACACTGCAACCCCTCACAGACACTCTAGTTGGAACGCAGGAACGAGCCCTACTGCAAAGTATTGCATCAAAAATTGTAATTACACGCCCCTGTTAGACAGGGGCAGAAAAATTGGGCCTTAGGCACTGGTGCTGGTGCCACAACACTGCAACCCCTCACAGACACTCTAGTTGGAACGCAGGAACGAGCCCTGCTGCAAAGTATTGCATCAAAAATTGTAATTACACGCCCCTGTTAGACAGGGGCAGAAAAATTGGGCCCTAGGCACTGGTGCTGGTGCCACAACACTGCAACCCCTCACAGACACTCTAGTTGGAATGCAGGAACGAGCCCTGCTGCAAAGTATTACATCAAAAATTGTAATTACACGCCCCTGTTAAACAGGGGCTGAAAAATTGTGCCTTAGGCACTGGTGGTGGCGCCCAGAACCAAAAATGTTCTTACAAGCTATCAGCGTGATGATTGAGGAGGAAGAGGATAATTACTCAGGGATAGTCACTCAGCATCAGCATAGGCAGTCTTTGAAGGGATCTGAGATTTCAAAAAAAATTATTCGGTTACATCAGCATCAGGTGCTTGGTAGCTGGTGGTGATCCAAGACTCATTCATTTTTATGAAGGTCAGCCGATCGACCGAGTCGGTGGACAGACGCACCCTGTGATCGGTTACCACGCCTCCAGCAGCACTGAATGTGCGTTCCGAAAGAACGCTGGATGCAGGACAGGCCAGTAGCTCAATTGCATACTGTGCAAGCTCTGGCCAGTGATCCATCCTCAAGACCCAGTAACCCAGAGGATTTTCGGTGGGAAAGGTGTCCAAGTCTGATCTTGCCCCTAGGTATTCCTGCACCATGTAAAACAGACGCTGGCGATGGTTGCTGGAACCGATCATACCTTGGGGCTGCGGACCAAAAAATTGTCTGAACGCATCGGTCAGACGGCCACCTTCTCCACCGCTCCTTCTTTGACTGACCGAAGCCTCAGCAACACGTTGTCCAGAAACAGGAGTTTGTAACCTCCCAGTCTCTGGGAACGCGTTGCACAGACCTTTCTGCAAGGCCTCCCGAAGATGTTTCATCCTCTGCTCCCTCTGCGATGGCAAGATAAGGTCCGCAACCTTACCCTTGTAACGTGGATCAAGGAGGGTTGCCAGCCAGTATTGGTCCTTCTCCTTGATACCACGAATACGAGGATCCTTACGCAGGCTTTGCAGGATCAGGGAGGCCATGCAGCGTAGGTTTGCTGAGGCATTCGGTCCGGAGTCCTCTGGGTCACTAAGAACGACATGGTCCGCAGCCACCTCCTCCCAGCCACGTACAAGTCCATGTGTTTCTTGGGACTGATCCCTTAAAGACTGCTGCTGATGCTGAGTGCCAGGCTCCACCTCCATACTGACACAATCTTCCTCCTCCTCCTCTTCCTCCTCGTCCTCTTCCTGTGTGATCGGCGGGCACGCAGGAACACTGTCTGGATAAAGGGGGCCTTGAGAGCTAAGGAAGTCCTCCTCTTCCTGCCTCTGTTCTGCCTCAAGTGCCCTGTCCATTATTCCACGCAGCGTGTGCTCCAACAGGTGGACAAGGGGGACAGTGTCACTGATGCATGCACTGTCACTGCTCACCATCCTCGTGGCCTCCTCGAATGGTGACAGGACAGTGCATGCATCCCTGATCATGGCCCACTGGCGTGGGGAAAAAAAACCAAGCTCCCCTGACCCTGTCCTGGTGCCATAGTCGCACAGGTACTCATTGATGGCCCTCTGCTGCGTGTGCAGCCGCTGCAGCATGGCCAACGTTGAGTTCCACCTGGTGGGCATGTCACAGATTAGGCGGTTCTTGGGCAGGTTAAACTCCTTTTGGAGGTCCGTCAGCCGAGCACTGGCATTATATGACCGGCGGAAATGCACACAGACTTTCCTGGCCTGCCTCAGGACATCCTGTAAGCCCGGGTACCTGCCCAAGAACCGCTGCACCACCAAGTTAAGGACGTGAGCCAAACAGGGCACATGGGTCATTTGTCCCTGTCGGAGGGCAGAGAGGAGGTTGGTGCCATTGTCGCAAACCACCATTCCTGCCTTAAGTTGGCGTGGCGTCAACCACCTCTGAACCTGCCCCTGCAGAGCTGACAGAACCTCTGCCCCAGTGTGGCTCCTGTCCCCCAAGCACACCAGCTCAAGCACCGCATGGCATCTTTTGGCCTGCGTACTTGCGTAGCCCCTTGAACGCCTACGGAGCACCGCTGGTTCCGAGGAAGAGGCCATGGAGGAAGAAGAAGAGGAGGGGGTGGAGGAGAGAGGTGTGTCACAATCAGCATTTTGGAGGCGTGGTGGCGGAACAACCTCCAACACTACTGCACCTTGTCCTGCATCCTTCCCAGCTGCCAGCAGAGTCACCCAATGCGCCGTGAAACTTAGGTAACGTCCCTGTCCATGCCTGCTGGACCATGAGTCAGCGGTAATATGCACCTTACCGCTGACCGCCCTGTCCAGCGAGGCATGGACATTGCCTTCCACATGCCGGTAGAGAGCCGGAATCGCCTTCCGTGAGAAAAAGTGGCGTTTGGGTACCTGCCACTGAGGAACCGCACATTCCACAAACTCACGGAAGGGGGCAGAGTCTACCAACTGAAAAGGCAGCAGTTGAAGTGCTAGCAATTTTGCCAAGCTAGCATTCAACCGCTGGGCATGTGGATGGCTGGGAGCAAACTTCTTTCGGCGGTGCAGCAGCTGGGGCAGGGAAATTTGCCTGGTACAATCTGACGTCGGTGTACCAAAAGCAGATTGCCCACAAGTACTTGGCTGTGACACACCTAATTCTACACCTTCATTCCTCTCACTGTAGGTCTCAGAGAGGACTGAAGGTCTAGTGGGGTTGGAAATCTCAGCTGATGAGGAGCAAGGAGAGATCCTCTTTGTTCTTTGGTGTGGGTCTTTTAGATACGCTTGCCAACGAACTGCATGGCAGGTCAACATATGTCTGGTCAAGCATGTGGTACCCAAGCGGGAGATATTTTGGCCACGCGAGATACGCTTGAGACATATGTTGCAAATAGCAGCGGTGCGATCTGATGCACTCGTCTCAAAAAAGGCCCACACCAAAGAACTTTTTGAATAACGCGCAGAGACTGCAGCGCCCTGCACATGTGGAGCTTTGGGGTGTGATGCAGTCAATGTGCTGCCCTTAGGCTGGCCCCTGGAGGGCATCCTGCCTCGTTGGTGATGTGCTGCCGCCTCCTCCTCCTCCTCCTCCTCCTCCTCCTCCTCCTCCTCCTCCTCCTCTCTCCTATCAGGCACCCACGTTGAGTCAGTGACCTCATCATCCCCTCCCTCCTCATCACTGGAGCAAACCTGGCAGTATGCTGCAGCAGGGGGAGCATGACTGCCAGATTGCTGTCCTTCTTGGGCACCCCCTCTGTCCGCGCTCATGTTACTGCCTTCATCGAGCTCAGTATCGTCATCAGAGCCTTCCAAACGCTGGGCATCCTCCTGGAGCATGTACCCAACACTGTGGTCAAACAGTTCGAGGGAATCCTCATGAGGACATGGTGGAGCTAGGGAAGGAGTCACTGATGACATTGAGCTGAGGGAAGAGGCCGCTGCTTTGCCAGACAAAGCACCCTGGGCATGGGTGAGAGAGGATGAGGAGGATGAGGACGGCTTGGTCATCCACTCGACCAAGTCTTCCGCATGTTGCGGCTCAACATGGCCAGCTGCCGAAAAAAAGGCCAAGCGTGTCCCATGGCCACGTGCTGATGAGGATGCACCGTCTCCACGACCAGCACTAGACACAGAGCCTGCTTGCCCTCTCTTATTGGCTTGTGACTGTCTGCCTCTCCTTCTTGGCCTTCCAGACATACTAATGGCCTGTAGCTGCACTAAGCTGGGATAGAACACCTGTAATTTTCTTCAAGTAGCTTTATATACTGTAACCAGACAAGCCTGCCTGTCAGTAGGAAGATAACAGGAACGGATCTAGCTGAACACTGTGAGCAGGACGCACTGTACTAAATGTAAATAGTCTAGCTGCCTGACCGTGGTACTAATAGGATCAAATAGAACACCTGTAATTTTCTTCAGGTAGCTTTATATACTGTAACCAGACAAGCCTGCCTGTCAGTAGGAAGATAACAGGAACGGATCTAGCTGTACACTGTGAGCAGGACGCACTGTACTAAATGTAAATAGTCTAGCTGCCTGACCGTGGTACTAATAGGATCAAATAGAACACCTGTAATTTTCTTCAGGTAGCTTTATATACTGTAACCAGACAAGCCTGCCTGTCAGTAGGAAGATAACAGGAACGGATCTAGCTGTACACTGTGAGCAGGACGCACTGTACTAAATGTAAATAGTCTAGCTGCCTGACCGTGGTACTAATAGGATCAAATAGAACACCTGTAATTTTCTTCAGGTAGCTTTATATACTGTAACCAGACAAGCCTGCCTGTCAGTAGGAAGATAACAGGAACGGATCTAGCTGAACACTGTGAGCAGGACACACTGTACTAAATGTAAATAGTCTAGCTGCCTGACCGTGGTACTAATAGGATCAAATAGAACACCTGTAATTTTCTTCAGGTAGCTTTATATACTGTAACCAGACAAGCCTGCCGGTCAGTAGGAATTTAACAGGAACGGATCTAGCTGAACACTGTGAGCAGGACGCACTGCACTAAATGTAAATAGCAGGAACGGATCTAGCTGAACACTGTGAGCAGGACGCACTGCACTAAATGTAAATAGTCTAGAAGATAACAGGAACGGATCTAGCTGAACACTGTGAGCAGGACGCACTGCATTAAATGTAAATAGTCTAGATAGAAGATAACAGGAACGGATCTAGCTAAACTGAATACAGTGTATATATATATATGCAACACCTGGGATGCATATATATACACAATACACTGTAAGTGCAGCTAACTGACTGACTGTTCTGCCTAATCTATCTAACTCAAATCAAATGACACTGTCTCTCTCTCTCTCTATCTCTCAGCACACCGGAACACACACTACACAGGGCCGCCGTGCAGGCGGCCTTATATAGTGTGGGGTGTGTACTAAATGCCCTGAGCCGTAATTGGCCAAAGCCACCCTGGCTTTGGCCAATTACAGCTCTCTCTACTGACAGCGCTGTGATTGGCCAAGCATGCGGGTCATAGTGCATGCTTGGCCAATCATCAGCCAGCAATGCACTGCGATGCCGCAGTGAATTATGGGCCGTGACGCGCCACACGAATTTAGCGCGAACGGCCCATAACGTTCGCAATTCGGCGAACGATCGAACAGCCGATGTTCGAGTCGAACATGGGTTCGACTCGAACACGAAGCTCATCCCTAGTATACAACCACTTTAAAGCATTTGTTACCCCAACACTTCATATTCTTGATATGTGCCTGCTGTACCACATATTTGTGTATTGTGTATTTATCTTGTTCTCTTTTTAGTTGTTTTCTTTATGTGAAATCCCTGGTGTTCCTGCTAGTCCCCTTGCTTTCCTATTAAAAACTGACCACACTAAGCAGGGCAGCACACTGTGGTTGGTTTTCTGGCTATTCTGGCAACTCTCCACTCTCCTACAATGATCAGACTTGTCCTGACACGCCCTCCACTGCACAGCCATTCACTGGGAAGCTCAGTGTGCTCCAGCTCTTATGCAGCTGAGAATAGATTGAATGTGATCAGAGGGAATGTGATGCTGTAAAATGCATCAAAAATACACCGGAACACACCTAAACGCACCAAAAGCGCACTGGAACACACTTGTCCTTATGTAAGGTTAACAAAAAAGAGGAGGAGAAAAGGCACTGGACTGCATCAAAAATTCCCCAAAAATGCATCAAAAATGTGTCAAAAACGTGCATGCAGAAAAGCATCTGAAACCTATCCGGACTGTATTTCTATGTGTGAACTGGTCCTGAATAAGGACATGTGTAGTGCATTTTTGGTGCGTTCCAGTGCGTTTTTGATACATTTTACATTGTTCCAGTACGATCCAGTGCAGGAAAAATGCAGCATGTTCTACCTTTTTTCTGGAACTGCAAGCACTGGTGTTAACTATGACATTGCAAACCATGTAACCTACTTTCCATGAGTTTTGATGCAGAAAAAAAATGCACTGGACTGTATGTGGTGTGAACTGGCCCTTAAGAAAAAAGAGGGGGAAAAATGCATCAAACTGCATCAAAAATGCACCAAAAACTCATCAAAAATGCACTGGAATGCATTGAAAACGCATAAAGAACACGCATCCAGACTGCGTTTCTATGGTGTGATCTGGCCCTAAAACGTTTGCTTTAGATACACTTTAACTTTTTTTTGGTGAACTTGCTTTTTACTATTGTATTTTAATTAAAGTGTCCCCTTTGTTGTTTAGGTCTATGATTACTGTGACTTCTCCATGCTTTGCAGTGATGATTGCAAGGATAGTCAGAGGTTTGCTGGAGGCGAGTTCTTGGCTACTAACAGACTTATCATCTGGACCCAGGATGGGCACAGCTACATCTACCAGCTGCTGAACAGGTGGGCCCACATAGGACTGGCATATGATAAGTCCAGGTACAAAGTAAGCTGTTTGTAAGTGCATTGTAGAAAATCCCTGCTTGTCACACTTGATCAAAACCCAGAACAAAACCCTTTGACATTAGAACATTTGGCTTGAGTTTGGCACAAGTCCTCCGTCTTTATGTGAAGCAGCAGGAGATGAAGAAATAAGATTACCCAAGTAGAACTTGATTGGGCAGATGGTGCTGTGATTTCCAGGAACAAAAAAGTCATGAATTACCATCTTAGCAACTTTTCTTTCAGTGCTAAGAATTGAACCCAGTCAATCACCTTTTGTTTGATGACACTTTAATGCCTTGTGTCGTTTTCTTTACGCAGTGGCCTTTCCAAAAGTTTATGTCCGGGAGAAGAAGGATTACTGAAAGAAACAATAACCCCTCACTTACTCTGCTCCACAAGTGTCATGGAAAAGGTACATTAATGACATCATAATGAAAAATATAATGCGTTGTCAGCAGAGTCATCGGTCAAGCAGTTTGTTAATCCAGTTTGGGTACAAAACCCAAGAACTATAATCTAAACTATAAATGGACCATACCAATTCAATATATATTATGTAGAGTTAAACAGCAAAATACATTTATTGTTGGAGTTGCTCCAACACCCCTTCGTGCCTAAGGGTAAAAGAAATGTTAATGCCTGTGCACAATTTTACAACTTTGACATGCATTAGTAAAAACCGTACATATTAACTTCTTTGTGCATCCAGGTGGATTATACCACGTATTTTTCAGGACAAATTCGGCTTTCATTTGGAAGTAAATGGTAATGGATATCTCCTGATAGGAAAAGGAAAACTGGCCTAAAATTTTAATTTAGCTGTATTTAAATTTTCCTGCTACTGGCGATCGCAGCGATACCACATATGTGTATGTTTGTTGTTGTATGTCCCCGTAGTACAGCCCAGAAACAATAGTGTGCATTTTGCCTTTTTTTTTTTTTTAATCCTACCTAAAACACACTGACATTTAAAAAAAAAAATGCTGCCCCTCCAAAAAAAAAAATACTGACCTTGACCTTTGACCCTGACCTTGACCCAAACACTAACCCTGGCATTGACCTAGATCAAACTTTGATCTAGGGGTTTTCTTTGTATTTTTTGCATTTTATTATTATTATTATTATTATTATTATTATTTTTTATTATTATTTTATTTTATTTTTTTACACAGTTTTTCTCCCTGCAAGTAGAGAGAGAGAGATATGATGTATCTCTCTCTTCCATTCAGAGAAAGAACATTTTGGGGTGGGATTCACAGTGACTGTTCACTGTAATAGCCAATCAGAGGCTGTCACAGTAATCAGGTGACTTGGAATCAGGAGTTCTGGGTCCCGATCATTAGTACGGGGCCCGGGGATCTCGGTGGACCCCCTGGTCTCTGTGCTAGGAGTGCGCCATGCGGTCCACTCCCAGCACAAAGACAGATATGCAAATATGCGGCCCCTGGGAAAAAAGCCCAGTCTAGTGGGGCCGCATATTTGCGCACGCTCAGTGCCAAGGGGTTAAATCCAAAACCAAAAATGTAATATATGGCTTCTTACTATTCAATAGATGTGGTGGCTGCATGAGTTTTCTTTTTTAGGCTTTTTTCTTATTGTTTTCACCTGGTGATCTGGCCAGTAACACACCCCCGGTATTAGCGAGACACAGCTCTGGAGGAATTGGAACAGGAGGCACAGCGGGCAGCAGCATTGTTAGTCAAGGAAGGAGGGTAGTGTTAAATGTATTATCAAATTTAGTACTACTAACAAATTAAAGCCAAACTCCGATTCACACTTTATAATCAGTAAGGGCTAGTTCAGACCATAGAAACGCAGTCCTGGATGCTTTTCTACAGGTGCGTTTTTTTATGCAGTTCAGGGTATTTCCCCCCCTATTTTTTCTTAACCCTAAATAAGGACATGTGTGTTTCAGTGCGTTTTTGGTGCTTTTAGGTGCGTTTCGGTGTGTTCCAGTGCGTTTTTTATGCTTTTTACAGCGTTCCAGTACAGTCCAGTACAGGAAAAATGCAGCATGTTCTACTTTTTTTTTCTGGAACTGGAACGCACTGGAACTGCAAGCACTGGTGTGATCTATGCCGTTGGAAATCATATAACCTACTTTTCATGCATTTTTGATGCAGAAAAAAAACGCATTGGACCACATGTGGTGTAAACTGGCCCTTACAGCAAATATTTTTTTCATTTTGATATAAAAGTTTTCGGGCCAGTTCACACTACAGAAACGCAGTCCAGATGCGTTCCAGATGCTTTTTTGCATGCACATTTTCTAATGCGTTTTTGGTGCGTTTTTGATGCAGTCCAGTGGATTTTCCACACTCTTTTTTCTTCACCTTAAATACGGACATGTGTGTTCCGGTGTGTTTTTGGTGCGTTTTTGGTGTGTTCCAGTGCATTTTTTATGTGTTTTACAACGTTCCAGTACAGTCCAGTGCAGGAAAAATGCAGCATGTTCTACAGTTTTTTTCCTGGAACTGGAATGCACTGGTGTGATCTATGTCATTAGAGATCATATAACCTACTTTCCATGCATTTTTGATGCAGAAAAAAAATGCACTGGACTGCATGTGGTGTGAACTGGCCCTTACAGGAATAAATATGAGCTGATTTTATTTACCCCTGTCAGTGTTAAGTGGTTTGTCTCATCCATGTAAGCTACAATATAATAAATGTTTTGTTTTTGGTTTTAAAGTGGTTTTAAAGGCTGAAGTACATGAATACATGAAGGTAATGCAAAAGGTAATCTGCGCTTGGATAAAGATATGATTACCAATGGCTAATTACACACCACAAAAACAAATGTATACAAGAGGGTGCAGTGCTAATAAACCATTAAAAATGAGTCTCTAAATTCATAATAGTCCAAGTATAGAAATAAATAGCTTAGAATCCCCACACCAGCTTCTGTGAAAATGAATGTATATGCACACTTGACGAGTGTAGTGATTATATTTATTTCTATACTTGGACTTTTATGAATTTAGAGACTCATTTTTAATGCTTTAGTAGCTCTTTTATACATATGCATGAAGGTAACAAACCTTCTGTGTGCTGCCCCCCCCCCCTGCATTCCCCCTCTAATACTCACCTGAGCCCCCTCTCGATCCATCAATGTGCACGGGAGCCTTGGCTGTCACAGGTCTCTCTCTCCTTATTGGCTGAGATAGCAGCCAATCGCAGTCAGTGAGCCTATGAGTAGAGAGTCATGGCTCTATGTGTCTTATGATTTCAAAAAGCGGGGCTCGGGAGCGAACATGCACCAGTGCCCCCATAGCAGGCGGCTTGCTATTGGGGGCACTGGTCAAGGGTGAGGAGTCAGGAATGCCAGTGGGGGACCAGAGAAGAAGAGGATCGCTGCTGATCTGTGCAAAACCAGAGAAATAAATTTTTACACTACAAAAAGGCATGGTCATTTTATCCGCATTTTCAGATGTTTGCTTTTTTCTTACAGTTTGTTGCTTTTTTCTATAGTATACGCTAATAATTTCCCTTTGAGATTAATAAAGTATTCTGAATCTGAAGGTGGATTTTTTTCATATGCACGTGCAATGGACCTTCACCCTGTTCCAGTGATCTTCATTCTGCACCCCTGCCCAGCTCTGCACAGCCTTTCCAATGAAAATTCCCCCAACAGATCCTCCTTGCACGCACGTTGGGACCCTATTCATTCCATGGGATAAGCCATATTCCAGCCTCCATTTGGAATACGTCTCATTCATAGGAATGAAGACAGTGAAGGTCATTGGAACAGGGAGGAAAGTGAGTATTGAACATATCAGGCCAAATTTGGGGGTGGGGGGCACTTCATTAAAAAGGTTTACTAAAAATATAATCTGCATAGCAACACACATGCTCTCTGCTGATTGGAGAGTTCTAGCTCTGACTTAACCAAGGATATATCAGACCTCTGCAGAGTGACCACTGCTTCCATTGAAATAGTGGCAGTTCCTCTCAGTAGGTGAATGCTGAGGAACAGATGTTTGGACTGGCTCTGGGAGTGATTTACCTACTAAAAGCAGTAAGATTTTTACAATTAAGCTTTTTGAACAGTATTGATCGGGTCTGCTTATTTTTATTTTTTTTTAAATCAATTAGTATTGTAAACCCTTACATATACCCACTGAAGTAACTAGCCTCAGATGATACACAGAGCTGAAACAAATCCTCCTACATAGGTTGTACCTTTTTATCTTCAGCTCCTCCTTTTTATACAGCTTGTCTGAGCTTTCAGAAAGCAGGAGGTGAGGAGCTGGGGTTACACTCTGCATAGGACAGACACATGAATGGAGTGAAGGGAAACACCTCCCTTCCCTGTCACCCACCCTATCAGAAGTGACTCATTTAGATAGCAGATGAATGACACTTGGTGCTCTGAAGGATATGTTTTGTTCATATTTTATGACAGAGGTTCACAACCACTCTAATGCCCCGTACACATGATTGGATTTTCCGACAACAAATGTTCGATGGGAGATTGTTGTCGGAAATTCCGACCATGTGTAGGCTCCATCGGACATTTTCCGTCGGAATTTCCGACAAAAAAATTTGAGATCTGGATCTCAAATTTTCCGACAACAAAATCCGTTCTTGTAAATTCCGATCGTGTGTACACAGTTCCAACGCACAAAGTTCCACGTATGCTCGGAATCAAGCAGAAGAGCCACACTGGCTATTGAACTTCATTTTTCTCGGCTCGTCGTATGTGTTGTACGTCACCGCGTTCTTGACGTTCGGAATTTCGGACAAGATTTGTGTGACCGTGTGTATGCAAGACAAGTTTGAGCCAACATCCGTTGGAAAAAATCCATGGATTCTGTTGTCAAAATGTGCGATCGTGTGTACGGGGCATAAGGGTTAGGATTAGGTCAATGGTTAAGGTTAAAAGAGAGGTATTGCCAAAGCTATTTGACCATGCTTCTCCTGTGGGTCACAGGTGTGCACTCATTTTTCCATTCCTGTGACCCAGATTCAGCCAACAGTGAGCTTAAGCCTGCTGTTGCCTGACGTCACAGAGCTGGTCTAGGCTCTGGAAGGATCCCTACTTTAAAGGGGTTGTAAACCCTCATTTTAAAAAAAAATAATAACAACAAACATGCCTAAACTTACCTGCTCTGTGCAATGTTGCACAGAGCAGCCCCAATCCTCTTCTTCTGGGTCCCCCCCCCCCCGCCGACACGCCAGGCCTTCCTCTTCATTGAGTGTCCCCATGGAGAGCCGCTTTCCCTTGGGGAACCCGTGCAAACTCGCTCCTGAGGCCAATGTCTTCCACTGCTATCAATCTGTCCAATGAGGAGAGAGACAGCGGCTGGATTGTGCACATCGCTGGATCGAGTCAGGCTCAGGTAAGAAAAGGGGGGCTCTGGGGGGAGCTGCAGCACAGAAGGTTTTTCACCTTCATGCATAGAATGCATGAAGGTGAAAAACCCTGTCAATCAAAGTCAGCTAGCCAATTAGGGGAGAGAGGGCCGGGTCTGTGCTCCATGTCTGAATGGACACAAGGAGCTGTGACTTGGCTCGGGTGCCCCCATAGCAAGCTGCTTGCTGCGGGGGCACTCGGCGGGAGGGAGGGGCCAGGATCACAGAAGAGGGACCCAAGAAGAGGAGGATTCTGACTGCTCTGTGCAAAACCACTGCAACAGAGCAGGTAAGTATAACATGTTTGTTATTTTTATAGGAAAAAAAACGAGACTTTACAATCACTTTAAGGTTGAGATCCAACCAGATGCCTGACCAGCAGCTGGCTCAGCCTCTCAGCACACCGCAGAGAGTGGTGAATGACAGTCACCGCTCTCTGCTCAGTGAAAACCGAGAACTGAGTGAACAGCGGTCATGTGATTTCTCAGTTCTCGGTCTTAGACCTGGCGGGGGACAGCTGCAGCATCAGATTGATGCTGCAGCCATATAGGTGAGTATTTATGTTGGTTATTTTGATTTCTCACACTTCTTTGGGTTTATGAGTATGTTAGCTATTAGGATTAGGAGTTTATTGTAGGAGTAATAGTTTGGTGCTAAACTAGCTTGAAGATTAGGAGGGATTTTGGTAAGTATCTGTAAGCTTAAATATATATTTTTGTGAATGATAACCCAATTTTCTGGTGCTTATTATTTGTAAATGTCATTGGCTTTAAAAGTTCCTTCATCCAATTGCCAAAAAAATAACATACTGTACCTGAAGTAATGCAAAAGTCCATATAATCTGTATTGATATTTTCCTGCAGAGCTTTTCATGTACAATGGCTTTCATGAACCAAAGGAAAGAGCCGTTTTATAAGATACTTTATTCTGGCAATTCATCCGGTAGACTTCATTTCTGGCATATCCCTGATGTTCCAGTGTCACAATTTGATGGTTCGCCAGTAGGTAAGTCAATATTCATACTCTTTAATAACATGTAGTTGATTAAAGTACATTGAATAAGTTCAGTAGCAGTAATCAATTCTAAATTGGTCTTCTGATTTTAATTAAAGTAAACCTGTCCTTAAAGTGGTTGTAAACACTTTTTGTCTTACTTTTACCTATAGGTAAGCCTAAAATAAGGCTTACCCATAGGTAGTGGAAATATCTCCTAAACGCGCGCCATTTAGGAGATATTTCACTTGTAGTGCGCCGCTGTCATCATTGGCGCATGTGCTGTGAAGAAACTGACCACCGTGCCAGTTTGCATGCCACTGTGCATGTGCGGGAATGACGTCACGCGGCTCTGGCCAGTCACAGAGCCGGAGTCCGCGGCCCACCATTAGCTAATATTATTTGCTAATGTCACACAACTTTGTTAAGCCAATGAGAGCCTCTGGTTCTAATCATGTGCTTCTAATAAAAAGCTGCTGTTGCACTAAACTGGAAAAGGTACCTTGGCCAAATCAGTGGGCCCTTTCGGGGATGAGTGCTACAGTATGGAAGTCATTATTTTTTAGTGGCTTGGTGAACATCAAACAGAAAAAACTGGAACTGAGGGCACTGCCAATAGGGGGCTCTCTGCACTGAGCTATGTGTGTAAAGAATGTAACTGTTGGACATTACCATTTACATTTTGAAACATTATGATAGCATTTCCTACAAGTGCTTGCTCTTTTTTTTTTGAAAAAAAGCAAAAGATGATTTAAAAAAAAAAAAGAAAGTAAAATTCTATCCCCTGGTATTTTATCAGTTGTTTATTGACAAGAATCAAAAGCCGTGGAATATTGGGAAAAGCAAAGAGAATCAATACTTTAAAACAATTGTTTTCTTTAACAATTAACATATTTCATCGATAATTCTGTTAAAGAAAAACTGTCAATGGCAAATATTTGCTTAACATCAATTATAAAGAAGATAATCACTTTAAAAGATAAATGCAACAAATAATTATATTATGTTCTAGATAGCATGTGTTTATGTGTTCGATAACTAGACTTTCATTACAGTTGGTTATCAGTGTGCTTTTTTTTTTCCCTCTAGAGATACCACTAAAGGTAACAATAACTCTCCAGGAAATGTTTGACAGACATAAATCAATGTCTGAAGGAATCATAGATCACCTGTGTGCTGCCAGTGAAGGGGTGACACTTGCTTCGGTCACTGCATCTTTGTATATATCCAGCCTTGATAAGCTAGTTTGTGGCTGTGAAGATGGCAACATTGTTATCACATTTGCATTGCATGCTGCCAGGGCAAGACTCTTACGAGACCACCCACTTCTTAGAGGTATGTTATTTATATAAGCCTACCTCTGCATACTCTATCCCCCCTTCAGTCTATCATGAATGCTTCTGCCAGACTCATCCACCTTACCAACCGCTCTGTCTCTGCTACTCCTCTCTGTCAATCTCTCCACTGGCTTCCGCTCACCCAACAAATTAAATTCAAAATATTAACAACCACCTACAAAGCCATCCACAACTCTGCCCCCAGCTACATCACTGACCTAGTCTCAAAATACCAACCTAATCGTTCTCTTCGTTCTTCTCAAGACCTCCTGCTCTCTAGCTCACTCATCACCTCCTCCCATGCTCGTCTCCAGGACTTTTCCAGAGCCTCTCCAATCCTATGGAACTCCTTACCCCAATCTGTCCGATTATCTCCTACTCTATTAGCTTTTAGATAAACCCTGAAAACTCTCCTCTTCAGAGAAGCCTATCCTACCCACACCTAACAACTGTATTTTCATTTTGTCCGTCTGATCATCCCCCACAGCTACTACCCTTTGTTTCACTTGACCCTCCCTTCTAGAGTGTAAGCTCTAACGAGCAGGGCCCTCTGATCCCTCCTGTATGGAATTGTGTTGTAATTGTACTGTCTTCCCCGATGTTGAAAAGCGATGCGCAAACTGTTGGTGCTATATAAATCCTAAATAATAATAATAATAATAAGTGACCTCTTTTGCTTTATAAGTATATTTTAGTTAAATTTGGGGATCATAGTTTTCACGCTGCATCAGGTTCCATGTCAATATTTTTCATAATTACCTATGGTATCCAGTCTACTTCTGTCATTTTTTAAGGCTTTCTTCTAGTCTGGTATTAATATTATGTATAAAGCCAAACATTAGAAAGGCTTAATATTTTCAGACAGCAATTACCTATCAATTTATACCCATAACCAAAAATACAAAAATAAGTTTTTCTTATTAAGAGTACATATCAAAAGAAATAAAGTTACATAGTTAGGTTGAAAAAAGACACAAGTCCATCTAGTTCAACCAGCAGAGAAGGAAAAAAAAACTTCATATACAGTACACTATCCTATACACACAATTGATTCAGAGGAAGGCAAAAACCCAATGAAGCAATTTGCTCCGGTGGGGGAAAAAAAAACTCCTCTGATTCCCGGGAGGTAATCTGATATTTTCTGGATCAACTATCCCTGGTGTTATCACCTATAAATATTACTATTCAGTTATATTTTGCGCATTTAGGAATGCATCCAGATCTTTTTTAAAACAATCTCCTGAGCAGGCCACCATTAGTTCTTTAGGGACCTGTTTGATTGCTTTTGGCGCCGCTCAAAGTAGAGGTGAAAGCATATCCCTGTGTCCCACAAAATGGGGTGCAGGCTTGTCCTAATACAAATCCAGGGGTTTAGTAAATGTAAAGAATAAAGGATTGCCGCTACTCCCAACCAGACCAGGTGAAAAATTATATGACTCCAAACGACGAATGAATGACCCCTATGACTAAGCCACAGTGGGAGCGGTGGCGAAATGCACCAGGGTGTATGGATTGGTGGAGACATGTAGGCCGCTCTTTATTGGTCATTCACTTGGGCTGGCCGTGAGTAGGGCTGGTGCGAGGATTTTTGACACCCTAGGCGAAACCTAATTTTGCCGCCCCCATTGGCTCCACCCCTGGCTCCACCCCTGGCTCCACCCACTTTGCCCTGCCCATGTGACAGAAGGCGCCGCTATACAGGAAGCATTGGCTCTGCTTCCTCTAGCGCTGGCTCCAGTGCTGCGCAGCGCCTCTAATTACACTACCAGTTGGATGGAGCAGCTGCCTGAGACTGAGTTAGTTACATGCTGCAACCTACAGAGCATGCAGACGCGGAGGAAAACCAGCGGCCTGGCGCCTTTAGGCAGCAGTGCGCCCTAGGCAGCTGCCTAGTTTGCCTAGTGGTAGCACAGGCCCTGGCCGTGAGTAGCGGCGTTCCTTTATCTTTTACAATCAGTTCTTTAACCGCTTGCGGACCGCTCCACACACATACACTGTGGCAAGGCCGCCGCTCTGTGCCAGATCTACGTGATCTGACACTACTAGGTGTGGGGCTTAAGACCGCCAGGGCCTGCAGATCGTTCAGGAGACAGGCCAAACGGCGGTCTGCCTATGTAAACAAGGCAGACCGCCGTTCTGTGAGAGGGGGATGTACTGATCCTGTTTCTGCTAAGCAGGAGCATGGATCTTTACCTTCCCCCAGTAAAAGCACCTCCCCCACAGTTAGCAAGCACTCCCTAGAAACACATTTAACCCTTTGATCTCCCCTGATGTTAACCCTTTCCCTGCCAGTGTCATTAGTACAGTGACAGTGCATATTTTTTTTAGCACAGATCACTGTTTAAGTGTCGCTGGTCCCCAAAAAGTGTCAAAAGTGTCAGTGTCCAATTTGTCTGCCGCAATATCGCAGTCCCGCTATAAGTCGCTGATCACTGACATTACTAGTAAAAAATGTTAAAAAAATAAAGAAAAATATCCCATAATTTGTAGATGGTATAAGGTTTACGCAAACCAATCACTATACACTTATTGGGATTTTTTTTTACCAAAAATATGTAGCAGAATACATATTGGCCTAAATTGATGAAGAAATTTGATTTTTTTACATTTTTTTTTATTGGATATGTATTACAGGAGAAAGTAAAAAATATTGTTTTTTAAAAAAAAAATTGTTGATCTTTTTTGTTTAGAGCGAAAAAAATAAATTACGCAGAGATGATCATACCACCAAATGAAAGCTCGATTTGTGGGGGAAAAAAAGACAAACATTTTATTTGGGTACAGCGTCGAATGACTGCGCAATTGTCAGTTAAAGTAACACAGTGCCGTATTGAACAAATGGTAGGAGGTAAACCTTCCAGGGCTGAAGTGGTTAAGGAGTCTATTCCACATTTTCACAGCTCTTTCTTTAAAGAAGCTTTGTCTATATATGAAGGTTAAATCTCTTTTTCCCCACATGTAATTTATAACGCTTATGTTTCCTTTGTGGAGTGTAAAAACACTTAAAATACCCCAGCCACACATAAGACTAGCCTCTAAAGAAATACAAAACCCAAAAATCAAAACAAAAGTTTAAAAAAAAAATCAAAACCATAAAGGAGTTCCATAGTAGTCCCCCTTAAGGGATTTATATATTCTGAGTCAGAACTCCAGATCCATTAAATGGCAAATCAAATCACTACATTATAAATTATGTAGTGATGACTTCTCTAGAACTGGTCATCAGGCTTGTATTATTGATGTACAAAGAAAGAAATTTTCATAAAACCCTGGGTGCAAGTATAACTGTGAGGCATATACAATAACTACCCAATGCAATATATTCTAGAAGGCAATTCTGAAACCAAAGACTGTCAGCATATTGAATTTGTAAGGTTTTTGCACACAACAGCGGGCAACTTTAAAGTGGTTGTAAACCTCAGACATGAAATATGAACAAAACATATCCCTCTGTACTGTGTACTTGTCTCAATCCAGAGCACTAAGTGTGATTTCTGTCTGCTGCCTCGTTCCTCTGCTATCTGTATAGGTTACTTCTGACAAGCTTTCCTGACACCAAGAGATAAAAAGGTGACAGGGGAGGGAGCTTCAGCACACAGCCTGTGTTTGGACTTTGTGCAATTCTACAACCATCCCAGCCCTACTTCCAAAGCCATTGCATCCATCTACAAACTACTGATAAATCCAACGTTGTCATTCAAAAACTCTTTAATGCAATATTGGGAGCGGATAACCCACCTTACTTTCACCATCTCACAATGGCCTCCACTCTAAAAGCATCCCACCGTATTACCCATTGGGAATCGATGCAAACAATCTTTCAAAATTGTTTTTTTACATCTGCAAAACTGGCACGTATATATATCCCGCTGCATCATCAGCACACTCTGTGATTGACAGGCTCAGCTCTGTTGCTGTGTGAAGTGGGGTTTGTCCCTACCCCCAATCAGGTCTCAGAGCTCCTCTCACTGAGCTCTGCAGAATATAACTTCAGATCCCTGCCCCCTGTATAATCTGAAAGGTCAGACAAGCTGTATAAATTCTGCACTTTAAACAGCTCTGTATAAGAAAGGACTGCATATAAACAGGGACAACTTATGTAGGAGGATTTGTTTCATCTCAATTGAATCCAGTAACTTCAGTAGGTATATGTAAGGGTTTACAACCTTTTTACCTAACCACTAGACATGTGCAATCCGTTTTGTAACGAATCGAAATTCGGCCGAATTTTGCATCTTTCGGACATTCGGATGCATCCAAATGTCCGAATAAAAAATTAACGAATTTCAAATACGAAAGAAATTATAGCGAATATAACGAATGAATTTGGTAATTCGTTAAAGATCTAATGAAACAAAAGGTCAACTCAAAGTAAATCTTATGCCGCGTACACACGGGCGGACTTTTCGACGGACTAGGTGCGGCGGACTTTTCGACTGACTTTCCGACGGACTTTCGAATGAACGGACTTGCCTACACACGATCAACTAAAGTCCAACGGATTTGTACGTGATGACGTACGTCCGGACTAAAATAAGGAAGTTCATAGCCAGTAGCCAATAGCTGCCCTTGCGTTGTTTTTTTTTGTCCGTCGGGCTAGCATACAGACAAGCGGACTTTTCGATCAGACTCGAGTCCGTCAGAAAGATTTGAAACATGTTTTATTTCTAGGACCGTCGGACTTTTGGGAAAAAAAAGTCCGCTGGAGCCCACACACGGTCGAATTGTCCAACGGAGTCCGGTCCGCCGAACCTAGTCCGTCGAAAAGTCCGCTCGTGTGTACGCGGCATTACAGTCCACTCAGCTGATTAATTTTGTGCTGCAGGTTGGATTACTGGCAACGTGCATTCCTGAGAACTGAGTGAGAAGGGTGTTGTATTGTATTTGAGCAGAGGAGAAGAGATATTGTCATTGTGTGTGTTAATAGATTCAATAAATCAACAACTTTCCAAACTACGAATCATTATCACGAATCAATATACATACATAAATATAAAATTTCAACTAATATAAAAGAAATTATAGCAGATATAACGAATGAATTCGACATGATTCGATAGTTTGTTAAAGATTTAATGAAACAAAAGGTCAACTCAAAGTAAATCTTACAGTCCAATCAGCTGATTAATTTAGTGCTGGAGGTTGGATTAATGGCAAAGTGCATTCCTGAGAACTGAGTGAGAAGGGTGTTGTATTGTATTTAAGCAGAGGAGAAGAGATATTGTCATTGTGTGTGTTAATAGATTCAATAAAAAAATGACTTTCCAAACTAAGAATCATTATCACAAATCAATATACATACATAAATATCAAATTTCAGCTAATACAAAATAAATTATAGCGGATATAACAAAAGAATTTGAGATTCAGTATAACGAATATCGGCACTCTACAGAAATAACAAGTTATCCGAAAACGAATTAACGTTACTTAACGAATATAACAGAACGAAATGATGTATTTTACGAATGACAACGAACCGAAACTAAACAAAATTTTCCGTTGTGCACAAGTCTACTAACCACATCTGATTTGGGTGAACCAATACCTCCGTGTTCATCTTATATTTATATATTTATACTTTTCTTGTGTTCATAAAGGAAAAAGCAAGTAAAAACTTAGTAACTCCAGCCCTAAGCCTGTTATTGTTTCTGCACACTCAGGGATTGTTAATGCTCTATGACCCCTTTCACACTGGAGGTGTTTTTCAGACACTTTAGCGCTAAAAATAGCGCCTGAAAAATGCCTCATCTGCAATCCCAATGTGAGAGCCCGAGTGCTTTCACACTGGAGTGCTGCACTGGGAGGACATCAAAAAAAGTCCTGAAAGCAGCTTCTTTGAGGCGCTTTAGGAGCGGTGTATACACCGCTTCTAAAGCGCCCCTGCCCATTGAAATCGATGGGCAGTGCCGCCGAAGCACCAGACTAAGGCCCCTTTCACACTGGGGCGGTTTGCAGGCGTTATTGCGCTAAAAATAGCGCCTGCAAACCGCCCCTAAACAGCCTCCGCTGTTTGTTCAGTGTGAACGCCCGAGGGCTTTCACACTGAAGCGGTGCGCTGGCAGGAGAAGAAAAAATCTCCTGCAAGCCGCATCTTTGGAGCTCCTAAACCGCTCCTAAACCGCTCCTGCCCATTGAAATTAATGGGACAACGCGGCTATACCGCGGTAATACCGCGGCTATAGCCGCGCTATACGAGGGGTTTTAACCCTTTTTCGGCCGCCAGCGGGGGGTTAAAACCGCACCGCTAGCGGCCGAATACCGTGGTAAAACAGCGCTAAAAATAGCGCTGTTTTACCGCCGACGCCCCCTACCGCCCCAGTGTGAAAGGGGCCTAAGTGCCTTGGCAGCAGCGCTTTGTGGGTGCTTTTAACCCTTTATTTGGCCGCAAGCGGGGGTTTAAAACCCCCCCCCCAGCTAGCGGACAAAAATTGCCTCTAAAATGACCGTAAAGCACTGCTAGTTTAGCAGCGCTTTACCGAAAAAATCTTACCAATTTTTGTGGTGAAGAACTTATTTATTTTTACATATACGGTATATTTAATTTTAAATTTTAATGTGAAGGATGTGCCTACTTTCAAGAGCAAATCAGAGTGAAGTGATTGTAATCTTCTTTGTACTTTCACTTGCTTCCAGACTTGATTAAGTATTTCTCCATCACTAAACAATGAACAAACTTTATTTATAAGCTTTAAAGTTGGAATGGAACGGTGTCTATTGTTATATTATAATTAGAGCGATCGGGTTCTCCCGAGATCTCGCACAAGTCGCGCATTACGAAAGGAACCAATGAATGTCAGACTGACAGAGATTGCATTTTTATACACTGTATGTTACTTTTTTAACTTTTGTGACATTGATTTACCATTTAATTTTTCGATATGTTCAATGTTTCAAAACGCTAGCCATTTTAGCACTCCTGCAAATCTCATGCGGCACACTTATGTGCCACGGCACACAGTTTAAGAATTACTGCTCTAAGGCCATTTTTACAATGGTGCCGCCCGTGCGCTAGCGCAAAAGCACCGCTCGTTCTAGTGGCGCTTTAGCACTGTTTAAGCGGCGCTTTCCATCTGCTAGCAGAGCACTTTTAACCCCCACTATAATAAAGGGTTAAAAATGCCCGTGTTGCGGCGCTTCCTATTCATTTCAATGGGCAAGGGTGTTTTGGGAGTGCTGTGTACAGTGCTCCCAAACCACCCCATAGATGTAGCTTGGAGTACTTTATGTAACGTCCCACAAGCGCACTGCCCCAGTGTGAAAGCACTCAGACTTTCACATTCGGGCGGCATAGGAGGCAGTTTTCAGGCACTTTACGGGCGCTAGTTCTAGAGCGAAAATGCCTGAAAACTGCCTCAGTGTGAAAGGGGTCTAAGGGCATTTGCTAACACTTAAATATTTGATGGTTACTACTGGTGCTTTGGTCAACTGCATCAACAACAAAATAAGGTAGACTGGAGTATGGCTGACCAGAAATTTTACTGAGAGAAAACCTAAGCATCATCTGTGGCAGCAGAGAATGGATGACAAGCTATCCTATCATAGCATTTAAGAGGCAGGAAATGTCTGCTGATTGGGAAACCTGCCATCTTGGAAAGTATAGAAATAAAGGTAATGTCTAGTGATTAAAGGAGCTTCATAATGACATTCTAGATGAAAAATGGTGAGGCCATTCTCCAGACATTGATGACAGAAGAGAGCAAGGGTAATAATGACATTGGTACAATGATATATAGGGCAGTGCAGGCTAGGTAGACTCATCGATCATCTGTGTTTCCATGCCTTGGATTAGATATGTTGTCCATAGTAACAAATGAGAACGCTTGCTTTTGTTGTCTAATCAGCACGTCATCTGAAATTTAACTGTCTGTTCCAGGAAAAAGCTCAACGTACCTTTTTTCTGATTGTGAAAATCACCACACAATTTTAGGTATTGGCATCTATGCTTGGCTAGCTATGTCAGATACATTTGATATGTTTATCTGATGTTAGGGACATCTGCAATGAATCTAGTTTATTCGTTTATATGATTGTTGTTTTTCCAGAGATTTTCTCTCTTTCCTTGGATCAGTACAGAATAAAATAACAGTGATTTTGTTTCATTGTTTCCTTGTCCTTAGGCTCATTGCCACATAAAATATTTGGAGGCCATGACTGCAGCGTGACCAGCTTACTTTATCCTCACGCATGTTCAGAGAAGTTTGATCCAAGCTGGATTATTTCTGGTGATCAGAATTCATCTGTAATCTGGAGAGATGTGTTCACAGGGGAAATATTCCACAAATTCGTATTACAGGCTGGAGCAATCCTTAAACTGCTAATTCCCCCAACTGACTACAAAGTAAGAACGATGGTCATGGTGCACTTTTATTCACTAGTCTTTTATGATATTCCATGTATACAAAAAGGTGATCTATATCAACTTTGTGAATCCAAAACTTATGTTTATATACTGTGACATATAATATATTTTCAGAACATTGCTAGATTCCTTGCTGTGATATTCCGTTTTAATTATTGATCTGTGCACTTTTGTTTTGGCTCGGTTAAAAATAATTTAAAAAGGCAGCTTTAGGTCAGCTAAAGTTGACATTTAAAAAAATGCCTGACCTTTTGAATAAAATACATAGAACTCTGACAGACAGTCAGCATGCAGCACAAAAGTCTCTATCCTGCAGTGGGAAAAAAACTACTATAACAGTATATAGCTGCTGCCTGTCTAAGGAAAGAAATATTTGTTTTTCTTGTATTCACTGAAAATACAAGTATCTATCTATCTATCTATCTATCTATCTATCTATCTATCTATCTATCTGTATATCTATCTATCTGTCATTTGATTATCGGACCGATAGAATAAGTCATATCATACAAAAAAGAAGATGTCAGCCCTCTCAGTGGTGACAGCGTGCCACTGGAAGGGCTTTATTCTAAGGTATTTCATAATGTGTTAGTATGTGATGCATACTAGCACATTATGTCATTGGCTTACGGGTGTTTATTTTTTTTCTTTAATTCTGCAGCGGTTTACTGCCGCTTTAACCTGGCTGTTAAGTGCCACATCTGTACAATGTATAGAAGCTAATACAGCAAAACAGGCATTTGCAAAGAAAACAAATTCAGTTTATTTGCCATAAAATGACAGGTCCTGGCTGCTTCTACACAGTTATGGATAGCCTTTATCTGTACCAGACCCTTATCAGAAAAGAGGGTATTTTATAGATGTTAAAGCCCCCCCCCCCCAAGACACACAAAAACAGTATGGAGTGCCCTCTAAAAATACATACCAGACCCTTAACCTTGACGAGGGTCTGCTATGGATGTCAAAGGAAATTCTCGTAAAAAAAAAAAAAAGTATATCACGAGGGCCCTTTTTAAATTCCATACCACAGCCTTCAGGTCTAGTATGAAGTTTAAGATGGAATTTCATGCAAAAAAAAACACAAAAAAAAAATTGTGTTGCTCCTACCTAGTCCACACCAGACCCTTATCCGAGGATGCATCCTGGCTGTGTGCACCCCTCCCTCCTGAACCATAACAGGCCACATGCCCTAAACATGGGGAGTGCCTTGCCAGGGGAACCCTCAGCAATGCACCTTGTCTCCATGTTGATAAGGACAAGGGCTTCATCCTCACAACCCTAGCCCAGTGGTTGAGGGGGTCTGAGGACCTTTCTTTAAAAATAAGGAAGCCCCCAGGTATTGACCCCTGTCCCCCCATGTGAATGAGTAAGGGGAACTCCTACTTATTCACAAAAAAAATGCAAATAGTAAATAAAGACACTTTTTGACAAGTACTTTAAAAGCTAAAAAATCTAAAAAATGTAAATCTATTGATTTATGTACATATATGGATGCGGTTGATGCAGATATAAGCCTATGGGACTAATATACATCATTTTGATATAACTACTGTAGCATATACTATGTTCCAGCCTTATTGTATCACTCAAGTTGCTTCTGTGTGGTTGGTATAATTTAGAGTGTACCCAACTGGTTAATTGCTTGTTTTTGCTCTATATAGTTGTCACAGTGCATAGTAACACATACAGAGTGGAACATCTCTGTCAATACACTGTACCAACTTAGGCAATCTACCTATATATCACTCTGCCTACTTTTCCATACAATTTATTCCTATATATACAATAAAATATTCTACCATAACTTATTGTTTAGGGATCCTAGGACCCCTCCTACCCATTTCTACCAGCCACCGGGGTATTCCTTTTTACCTACTGACTGGGATGATATGAACATTGGTGTGTAATGCTGTACTAATATAAAACCACCTTTATGGTTTTTTCCTGAATATGCATTAGCATTTAAGTTTTCCAGGTAGCGCCAATCAACCCATTTTTTCTTTTAATTCATGGACGGTTAGCAGAGTACCCTTTGTGAGTGCTCTGCGTAGGGGAGGCAGCAACCTGTTCTCTTACCATATAGGCCCATCCTAAGTGCAGGTTTTCTATGCGGTACTAGTTTGAATCCTAGCTGCAGTATGCATGTTCTCCCTTTTGTCATATGGGGATGTTTATCTCATGTGTTAGATGCATTTTAGTGAGACGTGCCAGTTTGAACCTGTGGCGTAAGGACTTTCCGTCCCAATTTTATTAAAAATAAGAACAAAGTCTTGACAATAGGTTGCCCACACAGGGGTTTTCCAACAGCAAACAAATAACAGAAACATGCTAAGCCACCTAACCCTCTTCAGCAGCACTGCTTGTAAGGACCCCGGTCTGACCATGCATGTCTGGCGATGCCTGTTGTTGCTGAGCCTTCTGGGATGCTGGACAGCTCCCTGGACAATTCCTTCAATCATGCCTTGAAACCTGTTTTTCTTGAACCTTAAACTCTTTGCTCCTCCCATTGGCTTCCTGATTTAAGCCATGTCCCATGCACTTTCTGTTTGCCACATTATTGTGCTCTTCCCAACCAATATATCAATTTTATCACTTCTGCTGCCTTCCGTATCTTCACTACCACTTGTTACTGACCTTTGGCTTGTTCCTTTACTACACTTCTGCTGGGATCCCGACCTGCAACCACTCATTACCGACCTTTGGCTTGTTTACTGACTATGCTTCTGCTTATCCCTACCTGCTATATCTGCTACTGGACCCTAGCTTGCTCACCTCCTGGTGAGGCGATCATGAGGACTGCAACCTGGTACTAACATGCAGCAAAACCCACCTCCGCCATCAGGAGCTCTGGTGAACACCCGTTAGTACTTAGACTGTGTAAACCTGTGTTATCTGCCAGGGTGACCTGCTTCTGTACTTATCCAGCTGTTCGGTGGGTGCCCAAGCCCACTCATGGCCCCTAGATGGGGTCCTATTCTTTCACTCCTGAAACTTGGACTCGCTAGTTGCCTCAGCTCTCTCATCCTGCCAGCTCACTCAGCTGTAGGGAATTTCTCCCACATGTGGTACTGTCTCCCGAGTGGTTCACCTTTAGTTAGTACTAACCCTAATGTGTATCTAAACAAGTGAGATAGGACTATAGATTATAGGCTCTATGTGAATGTACAGTTTGTAAAATTGTTGCCATTATATAAATACAGTGGAAAGAAAACGCATTTCAACCCCTTGGGAAAAGTATGTGAACCCATTGAAATTAACTATTTTTTTTTTGCAGTAATTTGCCATAAAATGTGTTCTTACAACAATAGAGCAACCAAATGTACTTAAGCTGATAACAGACGAACAATTCTAATTTTGCATGTGTTAATTGAACACACCTATTAAAGATTTACAGTGCTGGAGGTACAAGTAAATGCATCCTTGGAGTTAATAGCTGGTCAAACCTCCTTTTGGCAGCAATGACTTTAAACAAGCGCTTTTGGTAACCCTGTATCAGACCTGCACAACCTTAGGTACTGTATACAGTATATCATGCCTCTGTGTTGGTTTTTTTTTTTCATCCTCTAAGTACCTTAGTCCTGCAGCACTGTTGTGTGGTCACATGATCTTTCCTTGTCTGTTGGTACAGTATCTGCAGGGAAATATCTTTGGGAGGGGCTTCTATTGCATGTTCTTTTCAGTGTGAGTCTGTGTCTAAAAAAAATTTCAAGAAATATGATACAGCACTGCGCTACAACAAACTAAGTAAGCAGCCAACACACCCGTAGACTCAGGGAGAAAAAAAAACCCAACATGTTTCAACTAAAAAAGTCGTCTTCTGGGGTGTCACATTTCTGTCGTTTATGGTCCATTCATCTACCAGGCTACTGGGTCTAATTGATCTTCCTGCATATACAGGAAATACACCTGCATACCATTTATACACTGCTATCACTGACTTTTTCTTTTTGGTGTTATGGACTCTATATTTGATTTTGCCTTTGATGTTTAATTCATCTAAACACACATATGTATTATTCTTTCACTAGTCACTGTCATAAGTGCTCACATGAGATGTTTATGATTTGAATAATTTATGTTTAGTTTTTTCATACTGTATTCACATAATAGCGCCACACTGTGCATTTTTTTGTTGAGTCTGTGTCTAGCCAGTCATGATTGGTGCTGTGCCAGTCACATAACTAAAAAAGAAAAAAATTAAATATCAAAAAACTGTTTTACAGCTCCCTATAAAGCCATATTGAGTGTCAAATATGAATTTTTGTGCATTAATATGATGTAGGCATAGTCAAAGATTGACACTAGCTTCAATTTTGTTCAGATGACATTTGCATCAATGGCTCTTTTTTTACTTTACAGGTATTAGTAATTACATTAGATATATTTAATACTGATTTATATTAAAACTAGGCATTTTGTGAATTTCTTAGTGAATGTTATCAATCAGCATATTATATCTCACCCACATAGTGTTTAGCAACACTGCTAAGAGGACGTGCTGGAGAAGGAAAGGAGGGGGTGTCATTTACCACTGTGTATATGCTCACAAGTATGACTCTATAGTCATGTGGACTGCGCAGATAAGAAAATGGAGGAAATGAACAGCTTAGAAGGAAACGGAAATTGAGCATGCTCTGAAGAGGACACTGGTCTAGACAATCTCAACTTGCAATAGGAAACAGAGATGATGAGAGAGACAGTTGAAAGCAGGATCAGCCAGGAATATTTCACTTTACATAAAACAAATGGCTTTGTGAGTATGTGTCAGGTGTCAGACAGGCACACTGACATTATCCTGTAGCATATTTTGTGAAAACTTAGGAATTCCTATTGCACTCAATGATGGCAAGTAGTCCAGGTGATGAAGCAGCAAAGCAAAGCCCAAATCATGATGTTCCCTCTACCATACTTCACAGTTGGAACAATGTTTTGAAGTTGTTAAGCTGAGCTCTTTTTTTGTACCATACATGATGCTGAATATTTCTCCTGAAAAGTTCACTGTCTGTTTCATCAGTCCACAAAACATTTTCCCAGTAGCCTTGCCATTTGTCAAGGTGCTCTTCTTCTTTTTTTTTTTTTTTGGAGAGCAGCAGCGTCCTCCATGGTGTTCTGCCAAGGGGAACCTTGTCTGTTCAAAGAATTACGAAGAGTAGACTCATGAACAGGGGTGTTTGGCAGTTCCAGAGATGTCTTCAAGCCTTTAGCTGTTACTCATGGGTTCTTCTTTCCCTTATTGAGGATTCTGCATTGTGCCTTGGGAGTCATTTTGACTAAGTGACGACTTCTATGAAGAGTAGCCACAGTACTAAACTGTCTCCATTTTTAAAAAGTTTGTCTACCTGTCGACTGTTGGATGCCTAAAGACTTCAGAGAGCTGCTTTTTGCAAGGCATGGTTCATGTCAGCTGATGCTTCTTATGAACAGCAATCTTAAAATGTTTAAGTGTCTTTTATCAATTAAAGTACATTGTAGCTCCAAACCACACTGTGACAGACCTATCCAGGACAGTAGAACAGATGTTGAATATCTTGGAAGATTTGGAGTTTCTACCTGTTCAGGAATGGGAGCTGGACATCACCTACATAAACAGGATTAGCGTGCTGTTTATGTTGATTGATGCTTAGTTACAGTATGTTAATTGTATTCCTGTCTACACTTTGCATTGTATTTGATTAAGTGATCTGGCTCACCTGATCTTGTGTGGTATATAAATTATGTGTCAGTTTTCAATAACGTGAGTTCCAGTTTACTAGTGTTGTCTAGTCCTTGGATGCTCAACTATACCTGGTTCCTGGTTCCAGACTGGAGGAAGCTGTATCTTGACAGAAGCATCCAAGCTGGCTGCTGGACGTTCCGTCACACACACTTTCAAACTAATTTTTCATTAATTGGATTCCTTTGAATGTATCTCACCAAAAATGTAATCTCTGATGCAGAGGATACCTTAAAATTTGACTTGTAGCTTAATGCAGGGAAAAGCAATGAACCATTCACCAAGGATGATACAAACTGTGTGGGAATTCTGTACAATGCTACTAGTTTGCCATGTTGCAAAGAACTTTTTAGGCTTCATGCACACAAGGATGTTAAAAACGCAACTGTTAAAGGCATTTGATGGGGTTTTTTTCTGCCTCTAAACACCCCTCTATGTTAGCCTATGGAGGAGATTTACTAAAACTGGTGCACACAGAATTTGGTGTAGCTGTATATAGTAACCAATCAGCTTCTACGTTCTATTCTCAAAGATAAAATGAACAAGCTGAAGTTAGAAGCTGATTGGTGGTTGGTCATTGTACACATGGCGATTACAGGAATTTAGGGGTGGGAGCATTTAAAAGGCAGGAAAAAGCCATCACCTTTGCATTCAGCAGAGGAGTGTTTTGGTGGAAAAAATGCATTTAAACCTGCCTAAACAATAGGAACGTTTAGAGCTGGAGCATTAATTCATTACAATGGCCGGAATAAATTATTATTATGGCCAATTAAATTAATAAACTCCCAAACATTTGATGCACCTAAACACGCTGAAACGCATTTGCAAAATGCAGCTTTAAACTCATTTTTAATGGTAATTTATAACAAGCCATCAGATTTTAGTCTGCCGCAGTCCAACCCATGAAAGACATATTTTATTTGTTGAATGTTACTGAACTTTTCACTGGCCCTTGTTTTATTTCATATCAAATGAATGTGATACAAGCAAATAATATTTACAATTAGGTCAGATAAAGATTTCTCATTAAAAACATTACTCTTATTGTGTTTTTCATACATAGGTAAAATTGTTCCAGACCATCTATTGCATCTGCAGTGATAATTCAGTGGCACTTCTGAATCTGCAGGATCGAATATGTTTTTTCCATGCCAGAAAACATCTATTTCCTGTGAAGACCATGAAATGGCACCCTGTGGAAGAGGCTTTGGTTGTTGGTTGTGAAGATGGCTCAGTTTACGTTTGGGAGATCGAAACTGGTAATTCTATATATAATGCAATGTATTTAAAGTAAACCTGTGATAGAAATTCATACTTCACAATATTTAATATGGCACATATTAACATTAATAAATCACATTTTTATTTTAAGAAAAAAATAAAGGTACCTTGTGCCAGTGCTCCACATTTTGAAAAGTAGTGAACTCTCTACTCGGTGCTTACTATAGTAGCTATTCAGCTAAATATAACCTTTATCCTAGGTTCAAATTTGTGCGAACACAGACATTGCATGTGATTTGCACCCGTACTGCGGGGCCGATCACATGCGATGTCTGTGCAATGCGAGTTCAGCCATACAGTTGTATGGCTGAACTTACATTGACTTCACTAAAAGGTGCAGGGACTTTTTTTCCTCTGCACTGAAATTGGATTGCATGGGTGTTCTCACCTATGCGATCTGATTCCTGTGCGAGCTCACAGTTCTCACTGCGATCTGTGAACCGATCTGGGGGTCATTAACAATGTATTGACACCCACAGCGGTTTGCAGAGGGCAGTGTGAACTGCCTGCTGTAATTGTGCTGGTTCCCTCATCACGCAAGTGTGAACCTAGGCTAAGCAGTAGTCCAGAATATAGATATTAACACATTTGCCATCAGAGCATTTTATTTTTTATTTTTTGCACACATGGTAAAATTTGCATTTTGACTAATGAATTGCTTAAAACCCCCAAAGCATTATATATGCTTTCCTAAAGCAGAGACCCTGTAGAATAAAAGACCATGCGCCCTGCC
Organism: Aquarana catesbeiana; assembly: GCF_042186555.1. NCBI lineage: Eukaryota > Metazoa > Chordata > Amphibia > Anura > Ranidae > Aquarana > Aquarana catesbeiana. The sequence continues at coordinate 80,780,244 of NC_133326.1, read as the reverse complement.
CCCATGCACCCGGTGGCCTTCCTATCCATGCGCCCTGCCCCTTTCAGGACGCCGGGCGCATGAATTACTATAGGATAGGCAGGGGTGTGTATTTTGAAGCACCTGATTAGAGCCAGAGGCTCTAATAGACTTCAAAATAGGGTGGGCCTGGGACGCAGAGCACTGCGTCCCGATCCAACCCTGTTGTGTGACGATAGCGAATAAATTTTCGCTATGGTCACACTACAGTTCCTCCCCACCAATCAGGAGGCAGGTCATGAGACCTGTTTCCCAATCGGCTAAAGCGCCAGGCACACCACAGCAGCCTGCACAGAAATAAGTGCCGGGGCCGCCGCTGCCTGCATGAAGGAGAGCACACCATCGCTGCCTGCATGGGGGAGGAGGAGGAGGAGAGGAGAGCACGACACCGCTGCCTGCATGGGGGAGGAGGAGAGGAGAGCACCCCTTCGCTGCCTGCACTGAACCAGTAAGTGTCCGACCTCCAGGGGGGTGGGGTGTGTGCTGGCAGCTGTCAGTGCTGCGAGCCCCCGGCCGCTCCTGATGCAGGGGGGGTGTATCAGTGCTGCGCTGCACTATGCCGTGGGGGGGGTTAGTGCTGGTTGTTTGCCGCCCCCAACAGAAAAGACCACCAGCCGCCACTGTTCAGAATGCATGCCTAATGCTCTCTTTTCTCCTCTCAGTAATTTGTATGTAGCCAAAAAAATGCCCCCCCCCCCAATTTACTGATAGAAGATATGAGTTTCGCAACTTGAAACTGGAGATGATCAATTTTTAAGGGAGAATTAAGGCCAAAGCATTCTTGCCTATATTTCTCCTGTGGATCACAGGAGTGCAGTTCGTTCTACACTCCTGTGACCTGTTTTCAGTTATCAGCGAGTTATAAAACCCACTACTGGCTGATGTTGCTATACAGCTCAGATCCAGATGCCTGGACCAGCAGCTGGCTTAGCCTCTCAGCGAGCCACTGGGAGACTGAGCCAGCCGCTCCTGCCTCTCCACAGCCCAGCACTCCAGTGAGAGCTGGAGGGTCAGAGAAAGGAGATGGTACCTGAAAGTCCCTGGCTCTCTGCTCACTAAAGACCGAGAACTGAGCGCCTAGTTCTCAGTCCTAGAAGCAGTGGGGGACACATGCAGCATCATACCAATGCGTCATCCACCTAGGTGAGCATCATTTTTTTTTAAAGAACCCCCCCATGGTTCCCTTTTAAACTTCAGTAAAGAGGCTTTAGGAGCTAATATTAAAACAACTCCATTACGAGCATGATTACTTTATTAGTATATCACAACCTAAATGTGTACAAAAGTGTTCAACTATATTCTGTGCATTGTCTGGATTCTAGTGTTCTTGTAATATTAGGATAATGTTCTCAAACTCCTCCATAATAAATGTGTGAACATAAAAAAAAAACATACAAAGGGATGTTATGGTAATTAGAGTATTGCAGTGTTACTAATCCCACAACAGCAAAAACAGTCTGTATATGCAGTAAAACATACTCAGTACATTATTGTGGCATTCAGAGATATCATCTGTGTTGTGTGTGTATATATATATATATATAACATGGAAACCGAACAAAAAGATATATCGGACTGTACAGGCCACACAAGGAGCAAACAATTCATACTGTAAAATCATATGATTTATTTGATAACAGAGATAAAGAGTCCCCCAGCCCCCCAATCCCTGGCATCAGGTGGATGGAATACATATTGTAAACTGATAGTAGGCTTCCTATATTCACTTTTCCCTCTTTTTTCCCTTCCCTTTCCTTCCCTTCCCCCGTTTCCCCTCCCTCCCCCCCTTTTCCCCTCCCTCCCTCCCCTCTTTTTCCACTCTCCCCCCCCCCCTTTTCCCTCCCCATTTTGACACTATGTGCCTGAAACAGAAATATATTTTTCATCTTTTTTTTAGATGATATCCCTTATAGATATACATTGGTAGGATGGGTGTTATATTTACGTTTTTCTCCATAATTTGTGAACTATCGCGTTTTACTCCACATTTTGGATGAAGGTTTCCCTAGATGCACCAGCGCCTGCCCAGGGAATTACTTTGCTGGTGCTATTCTGTGCTGATGTGGGTCCCACACAGTGAATGCATGGCTATAAGATTTATGAATAATGTAAATCTATGGATAGTATGTAAATGTTGTTATTGTTTCTCCCTGGATGAGTGATGTAGGGTTTTCATGAGCCCTAATGAAGCAAAAGTTGGCAAAACACATCAGTACATGAAGACTCATTGCATCAGCGTTTATCCTTGGTGTACAAAACTACACAGTGAATCCTATCAGAGTTTAGTAACACTTTAATGTACAGGCAGGGTAACGTCAAGCAGTGCAATATTACCCAGTCCATTTTTTCTTAATATCTGTACTCTAACAGAAAATATCCTTGGTGCTCACTGCCTCTTGCTCCAGGTCCTTTAGCACTTCAATACAGGGCATTTTCACCCCCTTCCTGCCCAGGCCAATTTTCAGTTTCCAGCGCTGTCGCACACTAAGTGCTAATTGCGCGGTCATGCAACACTGTACCCAAATTAAATTTGTATTATTTTTTCCCAACAAATAGCTTTCTTTTAGTGGTGTTTGATCATCTCTGCAGTTTTTATTTTTTGCGCTATAAACAAAAGAACAGCGACAAGTTTGAAAAAAACCACAATATTTTTTACTTTTTGCTATAATAAATATCCCCAATTTTTTTTTAAAAAAACAATTTTTTCTTCAGTTTAGGCTGATATGTATTCTTCTACATATTTTTGGTAAAAAAAAAATCACAATTAGCGTATATTGATTGGTTTGTGCAAAAGTTATTGTGTCTACAATATTGGGGATAGTTTTATGGCATTTTTATTATTTATTTTTTTTACTAGTAATGGCGATGATCTGTGATTTGTATCAAGACTGTGACATTGCGGCGGACATATCGGACACTTTTGACACGATTTTGGGATCGGTGACAATTATACAGCGATCAGTGCTATAAAAATGCATTGATTACTGTATAAATGTCACTGGCAGGGAAGGGGTTAACACTAGGGGGCAATCAAGGGGTTAACTGTGTTACTTAGGGAGTGATTCTAACTGTAGGTGGAGGGAACTCACAAGGGGAGGAGGTGTTCCTCTGTACTGGGAACACATGATCGGTCTCCTCTCCCCTGACAGGACGTGGATCTGTGTGTTTACACAGATCGGCTCTGTTACCGGGCAATCACGGGTGCCCAGCGGAGATCGCGGCTACCGGGTACGCGCATCGGTTCCTGAGTGACGGATGTCATTTGACTATGGGCGGGACCTGAAGTGGTTAACACTGCTTCCTCCAAAGTACTAAGGGAGTGTGCTGCCTGTGCCCAGCCAGGCACAGTATAGTGGGGGTGGCACAGGCTCTTGCCACAGTCAATGAGCAGCTGGAGGAAGGAGAAGGGGCGAGGCTTACTGCCGGGGCTATAAGTTTATATATGTAAGGAGACTCATCCACAGAGCCAACAGGGAGCAGGCATGGAAAGTTGTCTCCATGGGTCCCTATAAGGGAATGGAGCCACCCGCAGACAGAGAGGAATTTTCTATGGAGAACGGGAAAGCAGCCACAGCATTTATTTAATTAGGGTTTTGTATCACTTTAAGGAGAGACACTCTGTCTGTGCACCTCTATATAGGTCCCAAAAATGGTCAAGGTTTGTGTAAAGAAACAAACGTGGGAGAGGCTGGGCAGGTGTTTAGACATAGCTCCCAACTGTCCCTGATTTCGAGGGACTGTCCCTGATTTGGAGCAATGTCCCTCTGTCCCTCTTTCCCCCTCATTTGTCCCTCATTTTGTTCTGATCCATATAGCTGTATAAAAAAATGCACTTTTTATCTTTCAAAAAGTGTTTCCCAGTGCTAAACCTTTCTTCCAAATTGTAAATTGCTGCATTTGTACATTTTAAAAGCCAATATAAAGGAATAGTAGTGGTAAAAAAAAGCCCTTGTGGATTTAATTAACCGTTTTTTGGGAGTTAATTCTCCTTTAAGGGGGTGTGGCAGGGGGTGTGCCGCATGCCTACATACATTTGCTGGGAGGTGTCCCTCATTCCCATCTCTAAATGTTGGGAGGTATGGTTTAGATGTTTCAATTAAAATGACAGTATATGCACCTGGGCAGTCATTTTATGCTTGTTGTGATCTTTTCAGGTTGGCTTGGCCTCCATAGGAGTGTGGGTGATAATCAGGGCCGTCTTTACTATTGATTGGGCCCTGGGCAAAAAAAATTCTTGGGCCCCCCCCCCCCCATGCAAATTGTCTCTCCACCCCAACATTCTAAAAAACAAAACACACACGTAAACTTATGTATTGTATTGTAACTGTACTGTCTGCCCTCATGTTGTAAAGCGCTGCACAAACTGTTGACACCATATAAATCCTGTATAATAATAATAATAATGATGGGGGGAAGAGATAGAGAAGTCCAGGATTATGGGTGGGGGGGGGGGGAGATACGGGAGTCCAGGATGATTGGGGGGGAGAGATGGGGGAGTTCAAGATGATGGCGGGAAGGGGGAGATAGGAGTCCAGGATGACACACGGGGATTGGGGGTGTGTACTTTGAGGTGTTTGTATCATGCAGGGCACAGAAAAAAATCAGCACAAGGGGCAGTACTTGCATATCCTCCTCCCTCCTGCAAAGTTACCATCTATTGGTCACCTCTGCACATCACTTTGCTTACCTCTGCTCCCTCATCCACAGCTCATCTCTGTACCCCCCTCCACCCACAGCTCACCTCTGTATTCCACGTTCACGTCTGTACCCCTCCATCCACAGCTCACTTCTGTATTCCCTGTCTACCTCTTTCTCCCCCCCCATACACAGCTCACCTCTGTACCCCTCTATCCATAGCTCACTTCTGTATCCCCCATCCACCTCTGTACCCCCCCCCCCATGTTCACCTCTATATCTTTCCGTCCACCTTTGTACCCCCCATCCAACTCTGTGTTCACCTCTGTACCTCCCCATGTCCACCTCTGTACCCCCCATCCATGTTCACCTCTATATCTTTCTGTCCACCTCTGTACCCCCCCATGTCCACCTTTTGTACCCCCCATCCACCTCTGTAGTACCCCTCATCCACAGCTCACTTCTGTATCCCCATCCACCTCTTTATCCCCCCATCCCTGTTCATCTCTATATCCTTCCGTCCACTTCTGTACCCCCCCACCCCCCTCTGTACATCCCCATGTCCACCTTTGTACCCCCGTCCACCTCTGGGTTCATCTCTGTAACCCCCCTCCACCTCTGTACCCCCCATGTCCACCTTTGTACCCCTCGTCCACCTGTGTTCTCTACTCTGTACCCCCCTCCACAGCTCACTTATGTATCCCCCATCCACCTCTGCATCCCCCATCCACGTTCATCTCTATACCCTTCTGTCCACCTCTGTACCCCCCCCCCGTCCACCTCTGTACATCCCCATGTCCACCTTTGTACTCCCGTCCACCTCTGGGTTCATCTCTGTACCCCCCCCATGTCCATCTTTGTACCCCCGTCCACCTATGTTCACCTCTGTACCCCCTCATGACCACCTCTGTACCCCCTCACCACCTCTGTTCCCCCGTCCACCTATGTTCACCTCTGTACCCCCTCATGACCACCTCTGTACCCCCTCACCACCTCTGTTCCCCCGTCCACCTGTGTTCACCTCTGTACCCCCCATGTCCACCTTTGTACCCCTGCCACCTCTGTACCCCCCATGTTCATCTCTGTACCCCTTCCACCTCTGTACCCCCCCATGTCCACCTCTGTACCCCTTCCACCTCTGTACCCCCCATGTCCATCTCTGTACCCCTTCCACCTCTGTACCCCCAATGTCCATCTCTGTACCCCTTCCATCTCTGTACCCCCCATGTCCATCTCTGTACCCCTTCCACCTCTGTACCCCCAATGTCCATCTCTGTACCCCTTCCATCTCTGTACCCCCCCCATGTCCATCTCTGTACCCCTTCCATCTCTGTACCCCCCCATGTCCACCTCTGTACCCCTTCCACCTCTGTACCCCCCATGTCCATCTCTGTACCCCTTCCACCTCTGTACCCCCAATGTCCATCTCTGTACCCCTTCCATCTCTGTACCCCCCCATGTCCATCTCTGTACCCCTTCCATCTCTGTACCCCCCCATGTCCACCTCTGTACCCCTTCCACCTCTGTACCCCCCATGTCCATCTCTGTACCCCTTCCATCTCTGTACCCCCCCATGTCCACCTCTGTACCCCTTCCACCTCTGTACCCCCCATGTCCATCTCTGTACCCCTTCCACCTCTGTACCCCCAATGTCCATCTCTGTACCCCTTCCATCTCTGTACCCCCCCATGTCCATCTCTGTACCCCTTCCATCTCTGTACCCCCCCATGTCCACCTCTGTACCCCTTCCACCTCTGTACCCCCCATGTCCATCTCTGTACCCCTTCCATCTTTGTACCCCCCATGTCCATCTCTGTACCCCTTCCATCTCTGTACCCCCCATGTCCACCTCTGTACCCCTTCCATCTCTGTACCCCCCATGTCCACCTCTGTACCCCCCATGTCCATCTATGTACCCCCCATGTCTACCTCTGTACCCCCCATGTCCATCTCTGTACCCCCCATGTCCATCTCTGTACCCCCCATGTCCACCTCTGTACCCCCCATGTCCATCTATGTACCCCCCATGTCTACCTCTGTACCCCCCATGTCCATCTATGTACCCCCCATGTCCACCCCTCACTTCTGTACCCCCCCCCATGTCCACCCCTCACTTCTGTACCCCCCCCCCCATGTCCACCTCTGTGCCAGCAATTCTCTGCAGTCTGCACATATGGATCCCCTGCCCCTTCTCTCCACGTTGTTCTTTCTTACCTGGTCACACGGCGGTGCAACACAGTCTCCGCCTATCAGACCCAGCACACAGCCATAAAACTTCACTCGGCTGTGTGCTACACAGGTCTGCCAGGCGGGGGTGGGGGCGGGAGGAACACAGAGTGCCGCTCTCGCTCTGTCATTGACTCTGGTGCTCAGCTCCTGACAGAGGGAGAAGCGGGACGAGCGGGCACAAACACATGAAGCCCGCAGCTGTCCCGCTCTCCTGTATAATTAATGTAGCCGCTTGGGAGAGCAGGGGGGGGGATCGGCTCCCCCCGCTACTCCGCAAAAACTGCGGGCAGCGCAGGGCTTAAGTGGCAGCTGCTTTGGGCCCCACAGCAATGACAGGGCCCAGGGCAACTGCCCCTTTTGCCCTGCGTTAAAGACGGCCCTGGTGATAATGCCTGTACATCTGTCCCTCCTATGCCTATGAAAAGCCTTACTACAGGCAGGCTAATAAAAACTGACTGCTGACTGGTTGCTATACATCCACAGTCTACAGACTTGCTATTGCATATACCCAGCAGTCTCATAATGAAAAAGTATGTGCACTGTTACACCAATAAAGAATAAATGACATTAAATAATGTACACACAGAAATAATAAGGTAAGCATGTAACTGAATATTATACTTCCAATGCTTTTCACTAGAACAAAAGCTGGCCAGTTTGCACCTAGATCTGCTTGTCATAAGCAGTATCTGTCAGATGCTCCATTTGACCTTTGTAGTTAGTGATTCTGTCTGTCTTCTGGACTTGCTCTCTGCCATAACTGCTCTTAGCGTAATTGTTTGTTTGTTCAGTGACAATGAGTGGCAGATTGAGTCAGCTAAGATGGGTACGGTATTTTCAAGAGCAAGATAAAAATCAGCTTTTTTTTTTTTTTCTCTCTCCTACCGAGGAATTTAAAATTAATTGGCTTTGAGCTACTCTGGGAATTAATACAACCCCAATTCTACCAGATTCATATCTATTCCAGAAGGGGGAAATGATGAATTATGATTCTGCTAACTGTGGTTCAAGTTTTCCTGGCTAACTTATAAGGAACTCCTATGTAAAATTGGCTTTTCCTGATCTATAAAGAAATAAAATAAAAATAACAATTGTAAAATATATTTACTAATATTTTCATTTTTTTATATGAAATTATACTTGCTATATGTTCTTTTTTTGAGGCAAAATCAACGTTGTCAATTGAATTGGTTTAAATTTCCTCAGTTGAAAACTTCTTGTGATCATCCGTAATCGGAATGCCAAACCAGTTACATATCAATAAATGTTTGAATAAGTTGTATATTAAAGGAGAAGTACAGGGAAAGCTCGTTTGGCTGTATTTCTCCTATGGATCACAAGAATGCAATTCGATTTGCACTCCTGTGACCCGTTTTCAGCAGAGAGTGGGCTGGAGTCCGCTCTCTGCTGACGTCACAGAAGTCAGTCCAGGCGCCGCATCATCCCGACAATGGAGTCTGGATCCGCCAAGTGCCTGGACCGAGACCCGACTCAGCCTCTCAGTGAGCCGCTGAGAGACTGAGCCAGCCGCCCCCACCCCTTCCATCGCTCAGCACTCCAATGAGCGAGGAGGGAGCAGAGCGGAGAGTGATGACTGACAGTCAGCAGCTCTCTGCTCAGGGAGCTGTCAGAACTGAGTGATTGGCGGTGTCCGATCGCTCGATTCTCAGTGCAGAGGTGCTGGGGGACAGATGCAGCATCGGACCAAAGTTGCATTCACCTAGGTAAGTATTAATCTAAAAAAAAGCCCAAACCCATACTTCTCTTTTAAGCATTGTTTAGACATGTCAGTCACACACCATGTATCACCTTCAAATACCCCTTTCACACTGAGGCAGTTTTCAGGCGTTTTAGCACTAGAAATAGCGCCTGTAAAGCACTGGAAAACTGCCTCCCATGCTGCCCAAATGTGAAAGCCCGAGTGCTTTCACACTGGGGCGGTGCGCTTGCGGGACGTTTGAAAAAGTCCTGCAACCAGCATCTTGTGGGTGGGTTGGGAGCGCTGTATACATTGATATGAATGGGCAGCACTTCCGAAGTGCCTGAAAAGCGCTTCCGAAGCACCGCAACACGGGCGCTTTTAACCCCTTGTACGGCCACTAGGGGGGGTTAAAAGCGTACCGCTAGCGTCCAAAAAGCGCTGCTTAAACACCGATAAAGCGCTGCTAAAACGAGCGGCACTTTAGCGATAATGCTCGGGTGGCCCCAGTGTGAAAATAGCCTAAATCACGTTGGCCACAAGTTATATATGTTATTAAATTGTATAACTTCTAGGACACTGCCAATTACTTGCCGAATGTCATCTATTCTCCTTATTGTATATGACTCTGTACTCTAACATCTATGTCATGTTGACACTCTTTTTGTACTCTTGGATAAATTTGAGAAAATTCCAATAAAGTTTTTTGGAAAATCATTTTCTCAGTTATTTGTTGGCCTATAGCAAATGACAACAGCTTTATCAACAGCTCAGTCGAAGAATTATTTAAAGCCAAAGTCACAAACTACAAATGGTAAAGTGCAGTCAAAACAAACAGAAAAAAACAGCACAAGGGACATAACTTATAGTGTATAAAATATGTTCCTTGTGCTGATTCCATCTGTTAGTTAAAATCTTCCTCCATCCTGCTCCCCGTCCCCTATTTCTGCAATCTTCCAGTGCAGTGGAGGTTAATACAACTCACAGGCTCTTATCAAGAAAGCTTGACTATGACCATCCTTTTTGTCATATTATAGCCAGGGCCGTCTTTAATATTGACTGGACCCTGGGCAAAACTGCTAGAGGTTACAGCACACATTACAGCTCACTGATTAGTTGCTAGAGGTTACAGCACATGATTTCTGCTTTTTGATTGGTTGCTAGAGATTACTGTGGATATGACCTCAGTGGGGCATGTTATACATATCAATGCCGCTGGCTGCCCCTATTAACATATGAATGCCGCCAAATTTACATATGAATGCCGGGAATTTACATGTAAACACAGGGTCTGCAGGTGAGCCATCTTTATAGAACAATAGGGCAGAGCTGGGTAGCATTAGTAGCAGCACTTCACACTGAGATATTGGGACACAGCACAGGACTAAAACTTCAAGGGACGAGGGAAATTAAACCAGGATAGTTGGCAAGTATGAGACAGCTGCTTTGAGCCCCACAACAATGACAGGGCCCAGGGCAGCTGCCCCTTTTGCCCTGCCTTAAAAACCGCCCTGATTATAGCTTCTATGAAGGGGACACAATCTATGAATGGAAGAGGCAGAGCTATCAATTAACTGTTGTCCTTCATTCATTGATCAGTTTCAAGTTCCATTTCAAGTTTGAACTCATATTTGATACATATCTGTTATTCTTCCAACGTCTCCAAATAGCTTTTCTGCCTGTAAAACTCAGACATTTTGCAGGAGAAATGCTTCCGACAGTTCCCTCAGAGTTATGACAGATTCACATACACTTTACCGACACATACATGAATCTGTCGCAAGTTTTACCATTTGTCACACTACCGCAATACAGGTTTCTAAAGAGTATCTGCAACACTCTTTATGAATTCCTGGTGTGTTTTCTGTAGTTTTCTACTGCGTTTAATTATCACCCATAGAGAATACACTGATGGCCACAGATGGAAAGACACTGTGGAATGTTCAGAATACAGAATGTAGTCCAGTAGGCATAAATTGATTTTCGAATTTACAGTTTTGTAGACAAACAGATTTCAGATTTTTACTTACAGTATATTTTGTTGTAAAATCCTGAACAATGAAAGGAGCATTTCAATGATAGACATGGACAGAATTATTGCAATGGCCACTGGCCATCATGAATGTCAATTTCCCACTATTCTTGAACATCTTATTGACTAACAAATAAAATAACTAATACAACAATCAAGAGGGATTCTCAAATCCATGAATTGGTTGAAAGTTGCTGCATCTTAAAGTGATTGTAAAGGGTTTTTTTTTTGTTTAAATAACAAACATGTTATACTTACCTGCTTGGTGCAAGGGTTTTGCACAGGGCAGCCTCAATCCTCCTCTTCTAGGGTGTCCTGGTAGCGCTCCTGGCTCCTCCTCTTTATCGGGTGCCCCCATGGAGAGCCGATTTCCATGGGGGGGCACCCGTGCGGGCGCACTCATGAGTCCTGCTGCTGCATCCATTGACACAGACAGCAGGGCTCGACCCTGCCCCCAGCTCCCATGTCACTGGACTTGATTGACAGCAGCAGGAGCCAATGACTCCTGCTGCTATCAATCTATCCAATGAGGACACGTGACAGTGGCTGGGCTTGTGCTCGTTGCTGGAACGATCGGGCTCAGGTAAGAAGAACAGAAGGTTTTTCACTTTAATGCATAGAATGCATTAAGGTGAAAAAACCATAAGACTTTACAACTCCTTTAATGAGAACTAGTTACCAATTAGCATTTGTAATAATGGAGATCTTGTTATAATAGTGCAGCCTTACCACTTTTGTTTACTTGTGTACTCCCTCTGTCATAGCAGAGATGTCAGGCTGTAAGACTTTCCTGCATTTTTTCTGATATTGAAGCTGTTCTTCAGTCTTCACAAAATAAAAAAATGACAAAAGGACACTCCCCTGTCCAAGGATCCCATACTGCCCTCAACTGGCTGGTTCTTCACCGGTCTTCGGGTCCACAGCACAGGCATGCATGGAAGGGAAGCCGCCTGTGAGTCCTTGTGGCTTCACAGTCTGTTTTCTACTGCGCATGCGTGAGTCATGCTGCATTTTCTGAATGGACCCGCAGCCTTCTGGGACCCGTGATGTGTGGGAGAGGAGAGGGGAGAACTTGCTCTCCGATTGTCTAAGCAGTTGGAAGTGGGTGCGGGTACCTGCTAAAACTAGGCATCCTCAACACCCCCCCCCCCCAAAAAAAAAAAAAAGTGGGAGGGGAGAAAGAGGTGCTAAAGCAGAACTTCCCTTTTAGGGGGAATTCTGCTGTAATGCTTATAACAGACACGCAAAAACTTTCAAAAGTAAATTCAGGATTACATGAAAAAATCTAACTTAACTAGAAAGAAAATGAACTTTGTTAAATGACACGTTATCCTCTCTCAGCAATCCAGAGTATCAGTAAACCGTCATGAGCTCACAACACATGGTCTGACAATAGGCTTTCATTTCTGCACTTCTAGAGAAGATAATACTGTATAAGGGAATAACAGAAACCCCCTCTATCCCTTAGAGATTAGACTGCAATTTTATACCAATTTTAGGATGCGTTCACACCAGAACACGGTGCTGGAAACGCACACAGGATTAAAAACACACTGGGTGTGCAAGCTGCTGCAGATGTAAATGTATTCCTAACAATGCCCCAAATGAAAATCGCAGACGCAGTACGTTTGTCTGCACCAGATCGCATGGTACTGCAGTTCCATGTAATCTGGTGCAGTATATTTTTGAAAAGTACTGCTACTACTACTTTTGGTGTGATTCAGTGCAATTTCAGCCCATTTTTATTAATGGGCTGAAATGGCACTACACTGAATTACACAGGACCAAGGACTGTGTTCCTGTGCAATTTATGTGTGAACCACCCCTTGAAGCCTAGTACACTTCTATTTTTTTTCCCATTCAACACAGCAGTTGGAGCCATTGTACTAACAATCCGATGTTAGTACAGCGATCTCTCTGCTGTTCTATTGTGTTCTGATAGCGGGATGGTCCCCCCGCCAGAAGCCCCCGGTCGGTTGCTGGTTTTCCAGCATACTCGACCGACAAAAGCCTTCTTCTGTTGGACCGGGTGCCATACACACGGGCCAAATGGCCGCTTTTTATTGAACCAGCCGATGTTGCCCAACATTTGGTCCCTGTGTACTAGGCTTTATGCCCGGTACACACGATCGGACATTATTCAGACATTCCGACAACAAAATCCATCAGATTTTTTCCGATGGATGTTGGCTCAAACTTGTTTGAGCCAACGGTCGCACAAAGTTGTCGGAAAATTCAATCATTCTGAACGCAGTGACGTAAAACACGTACGTCTGGACTATAAACGGGGCAGTAGCCAATACCTTTTGTCTCTTAATTTATTCTGAGCATGCGCGGCACTTTGTGCGTTGGATTTGTATACACACGATCGGAATTTAAACGATCAGATTTTGTTGTCGGAAAATTTTATATCCTGCTCTCAAACTTTGTGTGTCGTAAATTCTGACGGAAAAAGTCCAATGGAGCCCACACACGATCGGAATTTCTGACAACACAATCCGATCGCACTTTTTCCGTCGGATAATCCGACCGTGTGTACAGGGCATAAGAGTGGATATTAAAGCTCTTACAAATATCCAAAGGTGACTGTATGTGACTATGATTCTGTATCAAGCACAGATGTACCAACTATCAGGGGAAAGGGGGGAGGTCAGGTTTGCATGCTTAGTGCTCTTCATTAATCCATGTGTATACAGACCCTATTGGACTTTGTAGTAAGATGAGTATTTTTAACACAGTGTGGTTTCCTTTCTTTTTCTTCTTTACATTGATATCCATGTTAAAACCCATCTCCAGATCTCTCTGTCCAATCTTCTTTCCCCCTATATCCTTTGAAGCACCCCTACATCCTTCTTATCTGTATTTGCCCCCCAGAATTATCAGGGTGTAAAACTGTCCTGTTTTCTTCCTGAGTTTGGTGCTCATAATTAGACATGTGCACTGTCGAAAAATGTGTTTGTCTTCATTTCATTCCTTTTTTTTTTTTTTTGTTTTTCTGGTCGTTCGTTATCGCAATTCATAATTTTGTAAATTCAAAAATTCGTAAATTTGTTAATTCTTAATTACGAAAATTCGTAAATTTATAAATTTGAAAATAAGACAGAAAATCTGGAAGAATAACTAACTAACTAATAATAGCTAACTATTAAATATAGCTATTGGAATTTCCTTTCAAATTTGGCTGTTAGTGAACGTAGCGCATACGAATTTATCCAAAGTTACGAAATAACGAATGCCACATCTAAACAAATGGAACGGCTCGAATTAATAATAATAATAATAAAACATTTTTATTATTATTATTATTGTTATTTATTATTATTAATTCATTATGTTCCATTAGTTTAGATACAGCATTCAATATTTCGGATAATTCGTAACTTCGGATAAATTTGTGTTCGTTAAGTTCACTAACAGCCAAATTTGAAAGGAAATTCCAATACCTATAATTTAATAGTTAGCAATAGTTAAGTTATTATTAGTTAGTTATTATTGCAGATTTTCAAATTTTCGGGTGTTTGAATTCTCCAATTTCCAAATTTCCAAATTTTACAATTTTCGAATTTACTAATTTTCGAATATTCGAATTTATGAAAATTCTGAAAAATTTGTTGAACGGATTTTTGTTCGGATATTTCCGAATTAACAAATTTGTCGAAATTCGTTTAAAAACTAATTCGGAACGAAACAAATTGCACATGTCTACTCATAACAGACATTCAATGAACTGTCAAAAGTGCTGTCAAGATTACATAAAAAAAATGGGTGTACTGTACTAACTATCAGGAGGATCAGGGATTTGTGCTAGTGCAGGCCAAAATGGACTTTGCTTTACAATGTTTTTAACATTTTTCATCTACAGATTTCTCCATCAAACCTTTTCTGCCTCTACCCCCCTTGGAGCACCCCTGCACCCTCAAAAAAAAAATAATTATATATATATATATATATATATATATATATATATATACATACACACACACATACTGTTTTCTCCAGGTGTCTTCTATCCTGACGTCATGGGACCTCTCAGTTCTCCAGGGGTGGATGGGTCATGGATGCTGCAGAGAGCAGTGTCACATATTGATATGGCACCTTTCTCTGGAGCACATTTAACCCAAAAAATGTCTTGATCGGAGAACAGTAATTCAGGGATAGCCTCGGAGATGAGGAAAGCGGCTGGGAAATTATCTTTCTTTTTTTTTTTTTCTTTTTTTTTTTAAAGTTGGAGTTAAGCTTTTAGCAGTGTATTATATAATTAATTATGTAGATAATTTCTAATCCTATACATAAAAAAAGTACTTAATTCTAGTCCAGCTAATATTTTAGGATGTTTAAGGATGTGTTTAACTATATTTAACTTTCAGCTACACTTTTCGAACCCAAATATTCAGAAGACTAAAACTTTTCCTACAGTACTGTGGTCATGTGGCTAGTCTTTTGTCTGTGAGCCATGCCGCTGGCTTCCTTTTGTTTCCATCACTCTTTGTCTTTCACCCGGCATAGTCATCAGTCAGAATTAGATTTGAGAAGGGATGTAGACCTAGACTGATAAATTCTGCAGGGGCTTTTCAGCTGCTGGAGGCTGGGACGTTGCAGGGGTCAAGGTCACAGTGGTCAGCAGCAGCATGTATTTGAAATACGCTGTGTTTACCCTTAAGGCTCATATATGTGCAAAGCTTTGTAACAGGCTTGTGAGTGTGGCCTGCAACGTTAACCCTTGCCACACGCCTCAATTTACTGCACCATCTTTTGTTGTGGTGGTCGCTCTGTAATTGAATCTTGTGTTCAATACATCTGTGCCAAAAACATGGAACAATACATTTTTTTTAACTTAAATTTGCTTTCTGTATTATTGTATTTACTAAGCTTGGATTGTTGTTGTTATTTAACCAAGATCCAATTGTATTTTTTGCTTTATCAATTTCAAATAATCATACCTTCGACTGTATATATTTCTTCATTTAAACATGGGCAGATCTGTCGCTGAGGATAATGGTGACCAATTCAAGAGCCCACAAAAATGTGTTGCTAGCGAAGCTTTTTCTGCTGGGGCATATGTACTGTATGTTGAAGGGACTGTTCTAATTTATTACTATTTAACTACTGAGAAATGGCTTAGTGTTATCAGTTTATTCTAACATGTGACGAAATCTATGTGCAATTCTGAGCACCCTTTTCATATTTAGATCATTACTGAAAGGTATTCTATACACATTAGCCTCCCTGGCGGTATGATTATTTCGGATTTTAGGTGCTGAAAGCGGTACCATTATTTTGCATGGAAATTTGGCGTTTTATATTGTAGGTCTGTAAATCTTAACAATAACACACTTAAATCTGTCCAAACCAGAGTCTAGTAGATATCCCGGGTATGATAAAGTTTGAAACACAAAAACATAAATTATAATATAATAAATAAAAATAAATAATTAAAAAAAAAAAAAAAAAATAGTAATAAAATAAATTTCCCCACAATTCACTATCGCTCAATTCTGCAAGTGTTCTAATTTACTATCGCTGTTTTCTAGCTGGTCTAAAGCCACTTTTGACGTAAAGGGACACTTTTTGGTTGCTATGGACAATCTCCAGTTTCCAGGCAGAAAGAACAGTGTATATCATGTAAAACTGCATGCAGGGCATGGGCCAAAGCACTGGGGACAAAAGGGATGTGAAATCATTTCATACAGTACTGTAATCTGTAAGATTACAGTACTGTATGTGTTATGATTTTTACTTTTTTTTTAATTTGCCGCCAGGCTCCGCCCCCGTGCGTCGCGCCGCTCGCAGGGAACGGAGCCTGGCATGGAGAGGCTTCGGAGGAGACAGAGCCCACGGACACTGCGGGGGACATCGCAGGATCCCGGGGACAAGGTAAGTAACGCCGCCCCAGGATCCTGCAATGCGATCCCGAGTGTGGCTCGGGGTTACCACTAATGGTACTGAATTTTAACCCCGAGCCACACTCGGGAAAACCGCCAGGGAGGTTAGGGATGAGCAAATCTGCCCAGGTTTGAATTTGATTTGCAGTGGGGGGAGAGCGTCATTAATTCCTGACTGTAAAACCCAATCTTTGCAGTGAACGTCACTGAGGTCTATAATCCTATAATTCCATTTCTGTCCATTTTCAAGGCTAATACGCAAGCTATTGTTCAAAAAAGTGCATGGGTAGCTGGGCACCGCTTTCAAAGACATTTACCATACAATGGGTAGAGGGTCTTTTTATTGCTACTTTGAAGGAAACAGAAAAATACCAATCCTAACATGTTTGGGATATGTCTGTAAACTGTAAATTATGTGGTGCTACAGTATGATTGCCATGGCCAGTGTATTCTGGCATCACATTTTTTTTAACATAGGTAAAGTTGATCCAGGAAATATCCAATTGACTCTCGGGGGATCAGGAAGGATTTTTTTCCCCTGCTGGAGCAAATTGGATCATGGTTTATTGGGCTTTCTCTGGATCAACTGTGGGTATAGGATTGTGTATATAGGATTGTACTTTTTTTTTTTTTTTTCCCCTTTTATTGGTTGAACTAGATGGACTTCTGTGGATAAAAAAATACAGCGCTTGAAACGCACAATATAAGTGAAATGAACAAAAAAGTCCTAAAAAAAACTATGTAGCTCTATATGTAACTATTACATTTAGCTTGGCTTCAGTATGGTAGCAGCATCCCAATCTGATTAATTTCACCTTGAACAAAATGACTTGTTTAGAACTGGTTCACACTAGATACCAGTGGCGGCCTGCTCATTAGGGTGCTGCCCCCCTAATTCATGCGCCCGGCCCCTAATCTCCATGCAGGGCGGCAGACGCATGGATTTCAATGTTTTTTTTTTTTTGGTTTTTTTTTAAGCACGTGATTAGAGCCTGAGGCTCTAATTGGCTTCAAAAAGGGTGGGCTCAGGGAGCAGGGCTACTTGTGTGTCATTAGCAAATTATTATTCACTAATGTCTTTCTGCTTCTCCTTCTGGACAATCAGGAAGCAAGTTCTGAGACCCGCGCTTTTGGGTGCCATTCATTGTTAATGGCACCCAAATGCAGTTGGCAAACATGCATTTTGCCACACATTTTGTCATTTGACAAATACCGTATTTATCGGCGTATAACACGCACCGGCGTATAACACGCACCCCAAGTTTAGGAGGGAATTTTAAGGAAAAAAAAACTTTTAGGAGGGAAGTTTAAGGGAAAAAAAACTTACATTTAAATGCCCATCATTGCAGCCTTCTCAGTGCAGCCTTGCCCCAGTGCAGCCATGTCAGTGCAGCCATGTCAGTGCAGCCATGTCAGTGCAGCCATGTCAGTGCATCCTTGTCAGTGCAGCCTTCCCCAGTATCCATTGCAGCCTTGCCCCAGTGCAGCCTTGCCCCAGTGCAGCCTTGCAGCTCGCAGTTTGAAAATCCTTTGATCCCCTGCGATCCTGAGCTTCAAAATCGCCAACCGCGATTTGAAACTGGCGCCACCGGCGCTGAAATACACAGAGCCGGTCCTCGGCTCTTCTCGGCGTCTCTCGTTCACTTTCGGCTCCACTCATAATCCCGCCCGGGATGGGCGTGACTGTGAGCGGAGCTATCCGAACCTAGCCGAGTACACTCGGCTAGGTTCGGGCGGCGCTTGAGTGAAGCCGAAAGTGGCCGAGAAGAGCCGAGGACCGGCTCTGTGTATTTCGGCGCCGGCGGCGCCATTTCCAAATCGCGGTCGGCGATTTTGAAGCTCAGGATCGCAGGGGATCGGCGTATAACACGCACCCGCGATTTTCCCCTGATTTTAAGGGGAAAAAAGTGCGTGTTATACGCCGATAGATACGGTACACTACCAATGTGCCAAAATGCACATTGAAAAAAACTCACAACACTCCATGCCCAAAAAATTTTCAATTTGGGTTTTGGGCCTTTTTTGTGCGCATTATGATACAGTTTTCAGTGCACTTTTTGCTGCTTTTTTTCAACACACATTTTGGCTTGTTTTTTAAAACGCATTTTAGCACATTTTTATGTGCATTTTGGTGCTTTTTTAACATGTATTTTGGCTCATTTTTTACCTGTGTTTTTGTGTGCATTCTGGAAACACATGCAAAATGCATGTTATGCTTGCGGTGCCATTCATTGTTAATGGCACCCCAAAAGTGGCTTGCAAATGTGCTGTTTGCGTAAATACGCATAAAAGCAAATCAAAATGCATGTTAACAAAGCGTCAAACTACATGCTAAAAGAAGCGCCAAAATGTGCGTTACAAACCAAACTAAAATGCATGTTAAAATAACCTGTGCCAAAATGTGCGCTAAAGGGCCAAAATGTGTGTTTAAAAAAAGCACCAGTGCTTATTATTTTCATGTATTTACATGGTCTTTTTAGCTTTGGTTTCACTTTTAAAACTCTGTAATCACACAGGTATCTCAGGAGATCACAGACAGTCCTCCTCCTTCTACTCAGATCTCAGCTGTTCTCAGAGGAAAAACTTCTCCTCTCTTCTCCTTCTGAGAACAAATGTTCTCCGCTTCATAAACAGGGTGCCAGAGGAGATGATTTCTCTCTGAGAACTGCAATGAGATAAGTTATCTCTGTTTGTTAAATGTACACCTGAGTGGTGATTAACCGCTTCAGCCCTGGAAGATTTTACCCCCTTCCTGACCACTTTTTGGGATACGGCACTGCGTCTCTTTAACTGACAATTGCGCGGTCGTGCAATGTTGCACCTAAACAAAATTGACGTCCTTTTTTTTCCCACAAATATAGCTTTCTTTTGGTGGTATTTGATCACCTCTGCGGTTTTTATTTTTTGCGCTATAAACAAAAATAAGCGACAATATTGAAAAAAACGCATTATTTTTTACTTTTTGCTATAATAAATATCCCCCAAATATATATAAAAAATTTTTTTTCCTCAGTTTTGGCCGATATATGTATTCTACATATTTTTAGTAAAAAAAAAAATCGCAATAAGCGTATATTGATTGGTTTGCGCAAAAGTTATAGTGTCTACAAAATAGGGGATAGTTTTATGGCATTTTTATTATGAATTTTTTTTTACTGGTAATGGCGGCGATCTGCGATTTTTATCTGGACTGCGACATTATAGCGGACACGTCGGACAATTTTGACACATTTTTGGGACCATTAGCATTTATACAGCGATCAGTGCTATAAAAATGCTTGGTTACTGTAAAAATGTCACTGGCAGTGAAAGGGATAACACTAGGGGGCGATCAAGGTGTTAATTTTGTTCCCTGGGAGGTGATTCTAACTGAAGGGGGGAGGGGACTGTGTAAGGGAGATGGCAGATCGCTGTTCATACTCTGTATGAACAGACGATCTATCTCTTCTCCCCTCAGAGAACCGGAAACTGTGTGTTTACACACACAGATCCCAGTTCTCGGTGTGCCCCGAGCGATCGCTGGAGCCCAGCGGTGATCACGACCGCCAGGCACTCGCATCGTCTCCGTGGGCGAGCAGGGGGCGCGCGCGCCCCTAGTGGCTACAGGGCGAAGCGATGTTACATAACATCGTTTCGCCCAGCCGTGCCAATCTGCCGCAGTACAACTGCGGCGGCTGGTTGGCAAGTGGTTAAGAGCACTTTCACACTGCCAGCGCCTGGGCGTCGGTGGTAAAGCGCCGCTAGCTTTACCGCCATTTTTGCTGCGCTTTTCGGGCACTAGCGGGGCGGTTTTAACCCCCGCTAGCGGCCGAATAAAGGGTTAAAAGCGCCCGCAAAGCGCCGCTTCGATGGTGCTGCCCATTCATTCCAATGGGCAGGGGCGCTTTAGGTGCAGTGTATAGTCCGCTCCTAAAGTGCCTCAGAAGCTGCTTGCTTTTTTGACGTCCTGCCAGCGCAGCACCCCAGTAAAAATCTAGTTTGGGTACAGTGTTGCATGACTGCGCAATTGTCATTCAAAATGTGACAGCGCCGAAAGCTAAAAAATTTCCTGGGCAGGGAAGGGGATGAAACGGCCCTGTATTGAAGTGGTTAATATTAACCTATTTTGTTCTCTGGTAAAGTTATCCTGTATATAATGCAGGGCTTTTTTTCTCAGTCACTTCTTATCTTTGCCCCCCTACCCACCTCTGAGTACCGTTGCTTGGTTTCCTCCCCTACCCACCTCTCAGTACTGCCCCTTTTAGCGAGTACTGAGCCAAGTATAACTTTGTGGTGCTAAGTCATTTATATGAAATTTGTTAATGATAGCAAGAAAAGTAGTAAAATAGATTCCCCACAGCCAGCAGCAATAGACCCCCCAGCAACAATAGATTCACTCAGAACAATAGACCCCCCTAGCAACAATTGACCCCACAACAAAATACCACCCAGCAGCAACAACAGATCTCCCAGCAGCCAGCAGCCAGCATCAATAGACTATCCAGCAGCCAGCAACAATAGACCCCCTCCATCAATAGTACAGCTCTTCCAGCAATAATTGACCCACCAGCAACAATAGACCGCCACTCAAAAATAGTGCTCCAGCAACAATAGACCCTTCAGCCCACCACAGCACCCCTTGCCATTACATACATTCAGTGCTGAAGGTGCCGGAACTGCGTTCCCCCGCGTTCCGGCTGAAAAAATGCTCTGATATAATGTATATAAATAACTAGGTTTACTTTAGCTGTGATTTACTTAATTTTGCAAATTGCATGCTGCCTAAATAAATCAAATATCTCAGTAAATATAAATCCATGCACTACTGTGTATAATCCTGCAGATTTGTATACGTGTGTCAGAATTCTTGCCTTTCCATGTATTCCTGCACTCAAATGCACTAAGTGTGAAATGGTTTTGCTAGAAAGAGGGCACTAGGTTGATCTTTATTCCGTTCATGTGAGTGAGGCAATGAACTTCATCTGTAAGTGATGAAAAATGATACATCTTCAATTGCTCAAAATTCCATGATAGATACAGCATGATTCAGCTGTCACTCACTGGCTTCTTGAACTCTGACAGAAGGCTTAAAATAATAAGCAACCCTGTCAATGAAACATTTTATTGTTTGACAAAAAGAAACCTTAGTTTGTCAAAGCAAACAACCAGTCATTCCAATAAAGGATTCTTCTCCTGGAATAATATTCCTATTGTGTTTTTTTTTTCTTTTTTTCTTCTTCTTTACAGCTAATTATCACTATAATCCTTGTGCCTTGTATGTACGAGGAGAGACGCCATAGTTCAATAAAACATGAAAGGTTTTCTTGTTAAATTTAAAGCAACATCAAAGAGAAAAAAATTGTCTACAATAAAAATCCTTAGATAATTATGGTACCGTGTAAATGTACATGACATATCTCAATGTGTAAATGTCAGTCCAGTAAATAAAGCATACAAATAGCTAGTAGAATATGCTGGATTATTCCTTTCATTTAGTTATTTTTTTCTTTTATTGTACTGCTTAAATCAATTTAAATTGGTATTTACCACTTGCCCTCTGGAAGGTTTACCCTCCCGGGCCATTTTTTGCCATATGGCACTGCATTACTTTAACTGACAATTGCGCGGTCATGCGACGCTGTACCCAAATACAATTTGTATGTCCTTCCCCACAAATAGAGCTATCTTTTGATGGTATTTAATCACCTCAGTTTTTTTTTTTTTTTTGCACTATAAACAAAAAAAAGACAGATAATTTTGGAAAAAAATTATTTTTTTTCTTTCTGCTATAAAACATACATTAAAATAATGTAAATAAATCGAATTTGTTCATCAGTTTAGGCCAATATGTATTCTGCTACATATTTTTGGTAAAAAAAATCCCAATAAGCGTATATTGATTGGTTTGCGCAAAAGTTATCGCATCTACAAATTATGGGATATTCTTATGGAGTTTTTATTTATTTTACTAGTAATGGCAGCTAACAGTGTTTTTTTTGCGGGACTGCGACATTGCGGCAGACAAATTGGACACCTAACTGACACTTTTGACACTTTTTTGGGGACCAGTGACACTAATACAGTGATCAGTGCTAAAAAAATGCACTCTTACTGTACTAATGACACTGGCAGGGAAGGGGTTAACATAAGGGGCGATCAAAGAGTTAAGTGTGCTCCTAGGGAGTGCTTTCTAACTGTGTGGGGGATGGCTTAACTGGAGGAAGACAGAGATCCGTGTATCTGCTTAGCAGAAACACAAGATCTCAATATTCCTTTCTGACAGAACGGTGGTCTGCCTTGTTTACATAGACAGACCACCATTCTGCCTCTCCTGTCAATGATTGGCTGGTCCCGGCGCGTGCGTGCCCCAGACCCTGTGCACAAAATCACATACAGGTATTTTTGTGTTATTTTTGTGTTGTATTATTGATTTTGTGCAGGAGGGCTGCCCTCCGTCAGTATATATGCGTTGGGCGGTCCTTAAATGGGTAAACCCAAAAGCAAACATTAAAGTGGTTATAAAGGCAGAAGCTTTTTTATCTTAATGCATTCTATGCAGCCACCCCAGACCCCCTAATACTTACCTGAGCCCCCTCTCTATTCAGTGATACTACACGAGAGACTCGGCTTCTAGGACTCTCCCTCCTCATTGGCTGAAAAACAGTTGCTGTGCCATTGGCTCCCACTGCTGTCAATCAAAGTCAGTTAGCCAATCAGGAGAGAGAGGGGGTGGGGCTAAACCACAGCTCCGTGTCTGAATGGACACATAGAGCTGCAGCTCGACTCTGGTGCCCCCATAGCAAGCTGCTAGCTGTGGAGGCAATCGACAGGAGGGAGGGGTCAGGAGAGGTGAAGACGGACCCAAGAAGAGGAGGATCTGGGCTACTCTGTGCATAACTGCACATAGGAGGTAAGTATAACATATTTAAGTGTTCTTGCATAGCAAGACCACCTAGAAAAGGTACAATTTCTGGGGAAATTGTGAAAGTGTTCTTGCCTCTACAACTGGAGTGGGCGGAGTAACTGGGTGGGGTGGAGTGGCTTGAGTAACTGTGAAAAGTGTTAAAAAGCTTAATATTTTAAAAAGTATAAATAGTAGTAAAAAAGTTCCATCATTCGCTGAAAGAGCTGAACATTTTTTTCAAAAGTAATTTTTTTTTTCAAAAATGAATTTTTTTTTTTCAAAAATGAATTTTTTTTATTCAAAAATGATTTTTTTTTTCAAAAGTAATTTTTTTTTTCAAAGGTAATTTTTTTTTTCAAAAATGAATTTTTTTATTTCAAAAATAATTTTTTTTTCGAAATTATTATTTTTTTTAAAGTAATTTTTTTTTCAAAAATAATTTTTTTTTTCAAAAATATTTTTTTTTTCAAATATATTTTTTTTTCAAAAATAATTTTTTTTTTAAAAGAATTTTTTTTTTCAAAAATATTTTTTTTTTTCAAAAATAATTTTTTTTTTCAAAAATATATTTTTTTTTTTCAAAAATGATTTTTTTTTTCAAAAATTATTTTTTTACGTTTTTCAAAAATTTTTTTTTTTTTTCAAAAATATTTTTTTTTTTACATGGGGCAGTCATAATGTTTTGGCTGATCATGGGGTGGTCATAATGTTTTGGCTGATCATGGGGTTGTCAGCTTTTGTCACTTCCCACTCTAGTTTTGAACATTTCGCCATTCATTCCTATGGGACCAATTTCGCCGCAAAAACGTCATTTCGTGGACCATTCGGCAAAACATTCCACAAAGTAATAACACACCAATCGGGAACAATCCGCTCGTTTCGGTATATTATTTGTCTCTGTAGTGTGAAAACTGTGGGAGGAGTCTACAAGCATTATCAAGTCTAGCAGATGAAGTCACATGCATTTGGAGTGTCTCAGCATCTTGTGTTTACAACCACTGTTTCCTAGCAACGCTCATGCCCTGTTTATGCTTCCCAAATACTACTTCATCAAAACTGCCCCATCAGAATTACCCCATCAAAACTGCCCCATCATATTCCTCTATTATAAATCAGTACATGGTGTGTCTGTCCCCTCCCCCGGGCTCTGTAATCAGCTGAGATGCTCCAGCCACCTTCCCCCCTGTGTATAACAGAAGCTTTGGTAACCATGGCAACAAAACAAACACTAACAGTACACTCTGATTAATGGCTAAAATTTCCTGAAATGACCTCTAAACAAATGGCCGTATTTTAAAAACTATACATCCTACAGCGAAGATCTTTATATTGTGAGAATCACAAGACCCAGACCTAGATTTTGATGTATAGTATGTCTCTGAAATATTAAAAATGAAGGCACGGTCGCAGTTTAGAAATTGCCCTTCAAATTTGGAGGGGGCTAGAGTGTAGTTTCAATGAATGTCAATGGACGGCGTGAGTTGCAAACAAATGGTCATATTGTGAAAACTATCAGGACTATGGCTTAGCCGTGGACATGTTTAGTGGCAGCAGGGATAGCTGAACGTTTTGATATAAGATTTGTGTAGGTGGGCTTGAAAATGAGGGAGTGGCGGCAGTTTAGAAATCATGTTCTGATTTTCCAGCTTTTGTCATCTCCCACTCTAGTTTCCCCATTCATTCCTATGGGACCAATTTCGCCGCAAAAACGACGATATTTCGTGAACCATTCGGCGAAACGTTCCACAAAGTAATAGCACACCATTCGGGAACAATCCGCACGTTTCGGTATATTACTTGTCTATGTAGTGTAAAAACTGTGGGAGGAGTTAGGGTGGTAAATTTGGCTATAATAACTAGAAAAGGTACAATTTCTGGGGAAATTGTGAAAGTGTTCTTGCCTCTACAACTGGAGTGGGCGGAGTAACTGGGTGGGGTGGAGTGGCTTGAGTAACTGTGAAAAGTGTTAAAAAGCTTAATATTTTAAAAAGTATAAATAGTAGTAAAAAAGTTCCATCATTCGCTGAAAGAGCTGAACATTTTTTTCAAAAGTAATTTTTTTTTTCAAAAATGATTTTTTTTCTTCAAAAATGATTTTTTTTTCTTCAAAAATGATTTTTTTTTTCAAAAGTAATTTTTTTTTTCAAAGGTAATTTTTTTTTTCAAAAATGAATTTTTTTTATTTCAAAAATAATTTTTTTTTTCGAAATTATTATTTTTTTAAAGTAATTTTCTTTTTCAAAAATAATTTTTTTTTTCAAAAATATTTTTTTTTTCAAATATATTTTTTTTTCAAAAATAATTTTTTTTCTTAAAGAAATTTTTTTTTCAAAAATATTTTTTTTTTCAAAAATAATTTTTTTTTTTTCAAAAATATTTTTTTTTTTCAAAAATTATTTTTTTACTTTTTTCAAAAATTTTTTTTTTTTTTCAAAAATATTTTTTTTTTTTACATGGGGCGGTCATAATGTTTTGGCTGATCATGGGGTGGTCATAATGTTTTGGCTGATCATGGGGTTGTCAGCTTTTGTCACTTCCCACTCTAGTTTTGAACATTTCGCCATTCATTCCTATGGGACCAATTTCGCCGCAAAAACGTCATTTCGTGGACCATTCGGCAAAACATTCCACAAAGTAATAACACACCAATCGGGAACAATCCGCTCGTTTCGGTATATTATTTGTCTCTGTAGTGTGAAAACTGTGGGAGGAGTCTACAAGCATTATCAAGTCTAGCAGATGAAGTCACGTGCATTTGGAGTGTCTCAGCATCTTGTGTTTACAACCACTGTTTCCTAGCAACGCTCATGCCCTGTTTATGCTTCCCAAATACTGCTTCATCAAAACTGCCCCATCAGAATTACCCCATCAAAACTGCCCCATCATATTCCTCTATTATAAATCAGTACATGGTGTGTCTGTCCCCTCCCCCGGGCTCTGTAATCAGCTGATATGCTCCAGCCACCTCCCCCTGTGTATAACAGAAGCTTTGGTAACCATGGCAACAAAACAAACACTAACAGTACACTCTGATTAATGGCTAAAATTTCCTGAAATGACCTCTAAACAAATGGCCGTATTTTAAAAACTATACATCCTACAGCGAAGATCTTTATATTTTGAGAATCACAAGACCCAGACCTAGATTTTGATGTATAGTATGTCTCTGAAATATTAAAAATGAAGGCACAGTCGCAGTTTAGAAATTGCCCTTCAAATTTGGAGGGGGCTAGAGTGTAGTTTCAATGAATGTCAATGGACGGCGTGAGTTGCAAACAAATGGTCATATTGTGAAAACTATCAGGACTATTGCTTAGCCGTGGACATGTTTAGTGGCAGCAGGGATAGCTGAATGTTTTGATATAAGATTTGTGTAGGTGGGCTTGAAAATGAGGGAGTGGCGGCAGTTTAGAAATCATGTTCTGATTTTCCAGCTTTTGTCATCTCCCACTCTAGTTTCCCCATTCATTCCTATGGGACCAATTTCGCCGCAAAAACGACGATATTT
Source organism: Aquarana catesbeiana (assembly GCF_042186555.1). Lineage (NCBI taxonomy): Eukaryota > Metazoa > Chordata > Amphibia > Anura > Ranidae > Aquarana > Aquarana catesbeiana. The sequence continues at coordinate 80,753,358 of NC_133326.1, read as the reverse complement.
CGTGAACCATTCGGCGAAACATTCCACAAAGTAATAGCACACCATTCGGGAACAATCCGCACGTTTCGGTATATTACTTGTCTATGTAGTGTAAAAACTGTGGGAGGAGTTAGGGTGGTAAATTTGGCTATAATAATAAGAATAATATATATGTGAGATAACAGTAAGTGGTCTTGCTATGCAAGAACACTTAATAAGAATAATATATATGTGAGATAACAGTAAGTGGTCTTGCTATGCAAGAACACTTAATTAAGTGTTCTTGCATAGCAAGACCACTTATTGTTATCTCACATATATATTATTATTATTATAGCCAAATTTACCACCCTAACTCCTCCCACAGTTTTTACACTACATAGACAAGTAATATACCAAAACGTGCGGATTGTTCCCGAATGGTGTGCTATTATTTTGTGGAACGTTTCGCCGAATGGTTCACGAAATATCGTCATTTTTGCGGCGAAATTGGTCCCATAGGAATGAATGGGGAAACTAGAGTGGGAGGTGACAAAAGCTAAAAAATCAGAACATGATTTCTAAACTGCCACCACTCCCTCATTTTCAAGCCCACCTACACAAATCTTATATCATAACGTTCAGCTATCCCTGCTGCCACTAAACATGTCCACGGCTAAGCCATAGTCCTGATAGTTTTCACAATATGACCATTTGTTTGCAACTCACGCCGTCCATTGACATTCATTGAAACTACACTCTAGCCCCTTCAAATTTGAAGGGCAATTTCTAAACTGCGACCGTGCCTCCATTTTTAATATTTCAGAGACATACTATACATCAAAATCTAGGTCTGGGTCTTGTGATTCTCACAATATAAAGATCTTCACTGTAGGATTTATAGTTTTTAAAATACGGCCATTTGAATTACTGCATAGTTACTACATCTATCATGGTCCGGTCTATTGTGTATGGAGCAGTATTTGTGAAGCATAAACAGGGCATGAGCGTTGCTAGGAAACAGTGGTAAACACAAGATGCTGAGACACCCCAAATGCATGTGACTTCATCTGCTAGACGTGATAATGCTTGTAGACTCCTCCCACAGTTTTTACACTACAGAGACAAGTAATATACCGAAACGTGCGGATTGTTCCCGATTGGTGTGCTATTACTTTGTGGAATGTTTCACCGAATGGTTCACGAAATATCGTAGTTTTTGCGGCAAAATTGGTCCCATAGGAATGAATGGCGAAATGTTCAATGTCATTTAATTGGTGTGCTATTACTTTGTGGAACTTTGTGAAAAGCTGAAATATACCAGTGTGAATCCGGAATCAATGTAATTTAATTGGTGTGCTATTACTTTCTGGAACGTTTCGCCGAATGGTTCACGAAATATCGTCGTTTTTGCAACGAAATTGGTCCCATTGGAATGAATGGCGAAATGTTCAAAACTAGAGTGGGAGGTGACAAAAGCTGACAACCCCATGATCAGCCAAAACATTATGACCGCCCCATAAAAAAAAATATTTTTGAAAAAAAAAAATCATTTTTGAAAAAAAATAATTCATTTTTGAAAAAAAATAATTCATTTTTGAAAAAAAAAAAAATTTATTTTTAAAAAAAAAAAAAAATTCATTTTTTAAAAGAAAAAATGATTTTTGAAAAAAAAAATCATTTTCGAAAAAAAATAATTCATTTTTGAAGAAAAAAAAATTATTTTTGAAAAAAAAAATTACTTTTGAAAAAAAAAAATTACTTTTGAAAAAAAAAATCATTTTTGAAAAAAATCATTTTTGAAGAAAAAAAATCATTTTTGAATAAAAAAAATTCATTTTTGAAAAAAAAAAATTCATTTTTGAAAAAAAAAAAATTACTTTTGAAAAAAATGTTCAGCTCTTTCAGCTAATGATGGAACTTTTTTCCTACTATTTATACTTTTTAAAATATTAAGCTTTTTAACACTTTTCACAGTTACTCAAGCCACTCCACCCCACCCAGTTACTCCGCCCACTCCAGTTGTAGAGGCACGAACACTTTCACAATTTCCCCAGAAATTGGAGCTTTTCTAGTTACTGTTATCTCACATATATATTATTCTTATTATTATAGCCAAATTTACCACCCTAACTCCTCCCACAGTTTTTACACTACATAGACAAGTAATATACCGAAACGTGCGGATTGTTCCCGAATGGTGTGCTATTACTTTGTGGAATGTTTCGCCGAATGGTTCACGAAATATCGTCGTTTTTGCGGCGAAATTGGTCCCATAGGAATGAATGGGGAAACTAGAGTGGGAGGTGACAAAAGCTAAAAAATCAGAACATGATTTCTAAACTGCCACCACTCCCTCATTTTCAAGCCCACCTACACAAATCTTATATCATAACGTTCAGCTATCCCTGCTGCTACTAAACATGTCCACGGCTAAGCCATAGTCCTGATAGTTTTCACAATATGACCATTTGTTTGCAACTCACGCCGTCCATTGACATTCATTGAAACTACACTCTAGCCCCTTCAAATTTGAAGGGCAATTTCTAAACTGCGACCGTGCCTCCATTTTTAATATTTCAGAGACATACTATACATCAAAATCTAGGTCTGGGTCTTGTGATTCTCACAATATAAAGATCTTCACTGTAGGATTTATAGTTTTTAAAATACGGCCATTTGAATTACTGCATAGTTACTACATCTATCATGGTCCGGTCTATTGTGTATGGAGCAGTATTTGTGAAGCATAAACAGGGCATGAGCGTTGCTAGGAAACAGTGGTAAACACAAGATGCTGAGACACCCCAAATGCATGTGACTTCATCTGCTAGACGTGATAATGCTTGTAGACTCCTCCCACAGTTTTTACACTACAGAGACAAGTAATATACCGAAACGTGCGGATTGTTCCCGATTGGTGTGCTATTACTTTGTGGAACGTTTCACCGAATGGTTCACGAAATATCGTAGTTTTTGCGGCAAAATTGGTCCCATAGGAATGAATGGCGAAATGTTCAATGTCATTTAATTGGTGTGCTATTACTTTGTGGAACTTTGTGAAAAGCTGAAATATACCAGTGTGAATCCGGAATCAATGTAATTTAATTGGTGTGCTATTACTTTCTGGAACGTTTCGCCGAATGGTTCACGAAATATCGTCGTTTTTGCAACGAAATTGGTCCCATTGGAATGAATGGCGAAATGTTCAAAACTAGAGTGGGAGGTGACAAAAGCTGACAACCCCATGATCAGCCAAAACATTATGACCGCCCCATAAAAAAAAATATTTTTGAAAAAAAAAAATCATTTTTGAAAAAAAATAATTCATTTTTGAAAAAAAATAATTCATTTTTGAAAAAAAAAAAATTTATTTTTAAAAAAAAAAAAAAATTCATTTTTTAAAAGAAAAAATGATTTTTGAAAAAAAAAATCATTTTCGAAAAAAAATAATTCATTTTTGAAGAAAAAAAAATTATTTTTGAAAAAAAAAATTACTTTTGAAAAAAAAAAATTACTTTTGAAAAAAAAAATCATTTTTGAAAAAAAAAATCATTTTTGAAGAAAAAAAATCATTTTTGAATAAAAAAAATTCATTTTTGAAAAAAAAAAATTCATTTTTGAAAAAAAAAAATTACTTTTGAAAAAAATGTTCAGCTCTTTCAGCTAATGATGGAACTTTTTTCCTACTATTTATACTTTTTAAAATATTAAGCTTTTTAACACTTTTCACAGTTACTCAAGCCACTCCACCCCACCCAGTTACTCCGCCCACTCCAGTTGTAGAGGCACGAACACTTTCACAATTTCCCCAGAAATTGGAGCTTTTCTAGTTACTGTTATCTCACATATATATTATTCTTATTATTATAGCCAAATTTACCACCCTAACTCCTCCCACAGTTTTTACACTACATAGACAAGTAATATACCGAAACGTGCGGATTGTTCCCGAATGGTGTGCTATTACTTTGTGGAACGTTTCGCCGAATGGTTCACGAAATATCGTCGTTTTCGTATTCGTATCGGCGAAATTGGTCCCATAGGAATGAATGGGGAAACTAGAGTGGGAGATGACAAAAGCTGGAAAATCAGAACATGATTTCTAAACTGCCGCCACTCCCTCATTTTCAAGCCCACCTACACAAATCTTATATCAAAACGTTCAGCTATCCCTGCTGCCACTAAACATGTCCACGGCTAAGCCATAGTCCTGATAGTTTTCACAATATGACCATTTGTTTGCAACTCACGCCGTCCATTGACATTCATTGAAACTACACTCTAGCCCCCTCCAAATTTGAAGGGCAATTTCTAAACTGCGACCGTGCCTTCATTTTTAATATTTCAGAGACATACTATACATCAAAATCTAGGTCTGGGTCTTGTGATTCTCACAATATAAAGATCTTCACTGTAGGATGTATAGTTTTTAAAATACGGCCATTTGTTTAGAGGTCATTTCAGGAAATTTTAGCCATTAATCAGAGTGTACTGTTAGTGTTTGTTTTGTTGCCATGGTTACCAAAGCTTCTGTTATACACAGGGGGGGAGGTGGCTGGAGCATCTCAGCTCTGATTACAGAGCCCGGGGGAGGGGACAGACACACCATGTACTGATTTATAATAGAGGAATATGATGGGGCAGTTTTGATGAAGTAGTATTTGGGAAGCATAAACAGGGCATGAGCGTTGCTAGGAAACAGTGGTTGTAAACACAAGATGCTGAGACACTCCAAATGCATGTGACTTCATCTGCTAGACTTGATAATGCTTGTAGACTCCTCCCACAGTTTTCACACTACAGAGACAAATAATATACCGAAACGAGCGGATTGTTCCCGATTGGTGTGTTATTACTTTGTGGAATGTTTCGCCGAATGGTCCACGAAATGACGTTTTTGCGGCGAAATTGGTCCCATAGGAATGAATGGCGAAATGTTCAAAACTAGAGTGGGAAGTGACAAAAGCTGACAACCCCATGATCAGCCAAAACATTATGACCACCCCATGATCAGCCAAAACATTATGACCGCCCCATGTAAAAAAAAATATATTTTTGAAAAAAAAAAAATTTTTGAAAAAAGTAAAAAAATAATTTTTGAAAAAAAAAAAATCATTTTTGAAAAAAAAAAATATTTTTGAAAAAAAAATTTCTTTTAAAAAAAAAAATTATTTTTGAAAAAAAAATATATTTGAAAAAAAAAAAATATTTTTGAAAAAAAAAAATTATTTTTGAAAAAAAAATTACTTTAAAAAAAATAATAATTTCGAAAAAAAAATTATTTTTGAAATAAAAAAATTCATTTTTGAAAAAAAAAATTACCTTTGAAAAAAAAAATTACTTTTGAAAAAAAAAATCATTTTTGAAGAAAAAAAAATCATTTTTGATTAAAAAAAATTCATTTTTGAAAAAAAAATTACTTTTGAAAAAAATGTTCAGCTCTTTCAGCGAATGATGGAACTTTTTTACTACTATTTATACTTTTTAAAATATTAAGCTTTTTAACACTTTTCACAGTTACTCAAGCCACTCCACCCCACCCAGTTACTCTGCCCACTCCAGTTGTAGAGGCAAGAACACTTTTCACAATTTCCCCAGAAATTGTACCTTTTCTAGTTATTATTATTATCATACAAATAAAAACGAGACTTTACAATCACTTTAATTATATTGCAGCTTACCAATTTTTAGATGTGGTGGCTGCATTATTTTCCTTGAGGCTCGATGCACAACTATGCATGTTGCTTTTTAGAGTTTCTGCAGTGCTTATTGCAGTGCTTGTCGCGTTTTTGGACACGCGGTTTTTACTGCAATTTTATTGCGATTTTGTCACAATTTGCGTTTTTTTTTTTGTCCTTGAGTCTAGTATGGATTTGGAGGGGACCCCTATGCCAATTTTTTTTTTTTAAATGGCGTGGGGGTCCCCCCAAAATCCATACAAGACCCTGAGCATGCAGCCCGGCAGGTCAGGAAAGGGAGGGGACGAGCGAGCGTCCCCCCCATCCTGAACCATACCAGGCCGCATGCCCTCAACATGGGGGGATGGGTGCTTTGGGGCAGGGGGGGCTCTGCGCCCCCCCACCCCAAAGCACCTTGCCCCCATGCTGATGGGGACAAGGGCCTCTTCCCAACAACCCTTGCATGGTGGTTGTCGGGGTCTGTGGGCGGGGGGCTTATCGGAATCTGGAAGATCCCGCCCCCCTAAAAATACAGTAAACAGTTTTTGACAAGTCTTTTAATAAAAATCTTCTCCTTCTCTGCTTCTTCCTCCGGTCTTCCTCCATCTTCTCCCATATCTTCACCCTCCGGTCTTCTCCTTCTCCCCCTGCTTCTTCTTCCGCTCTTCTTCTGTCTTCTTTGTTCCGTGTTCTTCTTCCTCTGCCGCCGCTCCCGCCGACAACCCTCCTCCAATGCTGCGTCCTGCTGATCTGTCGGCGCAGATGTCCTGCATTTCTTAAATAATGATGGGGGCGTGGCAATCAGATTACGTCATCCGGAGGCCACACTCCCTTGTGACGTCATGGACCCATAATGCCCCGGGTGGTGACGTCACAAGGGGGTGCTGTTTTTTTTCATGATTTTTTTTTTTTACATTGAGCGGGAAGCCAGCTGACAGCCGATGACTTAAAAAATGCAAATCGCAGGAAAATCGCATCAAAATCGCGGTAAAAACGCTGTATTTGCATTTTGGATGCGGGCCCATTGAATTCTATTACATGCAAAACGCTGCATTTTGCGGAAAAAAAAGTCCCCGACCCTTTCCAAAAACGCAGAGGCACCAAAATGCATTGATGTGAACATGTTCCATAGGAACCCATGTAAAAAAATTTCCCTGTATTTCTGCAAAATGCATCAAAAAACGCATTAGTGTGAATCAAGCCTTATAGGCTTTCTTTCCTTAATTTTCAACCGTGACCTGGCTAGTAAGTCTGTTTTTTTAACAGAACAAGCTATCCTGCAGATGTAGCAGTTACAGGATTGAGACATACTATTTACTACTGACGGGTTGCTTACAATGATCAGCTTTTATTTATCTAAAACCTTTATCCCAAAAGGAAAAAAGCTGTTTGCTGCAACTGCTTATAACTGATTATAATTTGTTATTGTATCTAAACCTGCTAATACATTTAACACTCCCCTCCCCCTATATTAACAATGTCGCTGTTCAAAGGTGCCCCCTGTGCTCCTTCATCCAGAGTGAGGGCCCTCTAACAAAGGAGGTGTGTTACTGGCCAGATCACCAGGTGAAAACAGGGAAATGCCTTAAAAAAGAAAACTAATGCAGCCACCACATCTAAGGATTGGTAGGCTGCAATATAATACATTTATTGTTTTAGGTTTAATACTGCTTTGAAGTGTTAGTTAATCTTAATCTTAGACCAGGGATGTCCAAACTTTTTTTCAAAGAGGGCCAGATTTGATGAAGTGAACATGCGTGAGGGCCGGCCATTTTGCCTGACATTCTTTGAACCAATAAAATTAGGTCTAAGTTTGTTCGTCCGCGCACTAATACACTGCCCAACAAGAGTTTTCTTGCCTTTGTGGCTGTGTGTGATGAAGAGATGAGCTTGGGCGTGTTATTTGGAGATATATTTTATATATATATATATATATATATATATATAATCTTTTGCGTCCCCCAACATAGCCCTGAGCGCCGTTCAGGACTAAGGTACCATATTTATCGGCGTATAACACGCACCTTCACTTTAAGAGTTTACGTTTCAGGAAAAAAATAAAATTTTAAATAAGGAACTGTAAAGCAAAATAAGGGTCAGTGCCCATCAATGCAGCCTAATCAGTGCCCATCTGTAGCCTCACCATTGCCATTAATGCAGACTCTGAATGCAGCCTCACCATTGACATCAGTGCTAGACATGTGCATTCGTTTTCGTCCGAATTTCAGGTATTTTCGTTATCGTTTTAACAAACGATAACGAAAGTGCAGAATCCGAAAAACGAAAGATCCCACATAAACAAATGCTTTATTTTCGTTTTCGTTGCTACAACAGTTCGATATAGATAGGAGATTCGACATGATGATGACAATAACAATCTGTGTCCATCAAACCTGTGGTCGAATGTGCCTAACCTTAACTCTATTAGTCCAAGATTATTCTACATAGAGAGAAAAGATTCGACATAGAGAGAAAAGATTTGACGTAGGGGAGGAAAGATTCGACGTAGGGGAGAAAAGATTCAGCTTAGGGGAGAAAAGATAAATAAAAATAATGATGATGATGAATGTTATTGGCTGATTGTAACCAAAGAGGTGGAGCAGTAAAATACCTAGAACTAAGTGCACACATAGTTTGGCTTATGGTGTCTGTTGAAAGTTCTAAGAAGATTCGACGGAACAGGTAAACTATACGCCGTCGTACAGTTTAGCTGCTCCGTTGAATCTTCTTTGAACATTTGACAGACATAAGCCTTCAATGACAGATTCGACCTTAATTTGGATTTTCGGACGAATGCAATTTTTAACGAAAAACAAAATAAATAAAAACGAATTTCGGGAGTAACTAAATAAATTTATTTTTCGGACGAAAACGAAATTCCGAAACGAAATATTTCAGTGTGCACATGTCTAATCAGTGCAGCCTGATCGATGCCCATTGGCAGCCTTGGAGGAGACGACGACCACCGACAAATTACATACAGGAGAATCTCCTGTTTACTTTAATACAAAGTCCCGCATCCTTGATAGACAGAACAGTCGTCCAATGCCAGCCCAGGAGACAGGACTTCCTATTACAGAGGCCACCGAGTAAACAGGAGATTCTCCTGTATGTAATCTGACAGCGCTCGTCCCGCCCCCTCCCCGTCTCCTCCAAGGCAGCGCCGATAAATACGGACACAAAAGATATATATATCCAAATTACCAGGAGGGGCCATATTAAGCAAGGTCCATAAAGACATTGATGAGCGAGTTTGGGGTGGAGAAACTTGACTGACCTGCACAGAGTCCTGACCTCAACCCGAAAGAACTCGTTTGGGGTGAATTAGAATGGAGACTGCGAGCCAGGCCTGCTCATCCAACATTAGTGCCTGACCTCACAAATGGGCTTCTGGAAGAATGTTCAAACATTCCCATAGACACACTCAGGCATCCCAATACATTTGACAATATAATATATATATATATAATATAATGTGTGTGTGTGTGTATAAAATCACAAACTGGGCCACCGTTTTTTAATGCTGAATTTAATCATTGCTCATACATTGCTTTGTGGATGTCTATGGGCTAAATCGAGCCTTTTGTAATGAATGTCTGGTCCACAAGGCTCAGTACCTTTTTGTATGATTATCCTTGTTCTCCTAAATGTTAAATGCATGTGCTCTTTCCTATTTAAATATTGCTAAATATTAAATAAAATGAGGTGTGACCTACATGACGGCTGCACCTGCTCTCACCATAGAGATCAGTTTGAAGCCCAAAACCAGTGTATTTGTACTACTAGGACTTACATGAAGACATGCAGTAATGCACATTGCTTTGAAGTGTGTTGCCTTGTATTAACTTGTGTTATTTTATATTTTTGAAAGACTGTATTTAAAGTGCCATGAATGGCAACCCACAGGTCAATACACCCAAAATCATCATGTAAGTCTTTATCCAGCACACCACCAATAGAGCAATTTGATCAGAACTGACACTATTGGAAGTTCTGATGTCCACGGATTTTGACCTGTGCTAGAAAATGTGTGACAATAAAGCATTTAGTAGGAATGATCCCTAAGAGTCTGTGTGCATATTAGACCTTCTAGTTCACAGCTGGCAATAATGGCATAGAATAAGAGGGAATAAAAGCTCCTGGCAGTGTGGCCGTGAAAAGGGGCTATTTGAAGTTCTTATACTGTGGTCCTTTGTAGTTCTAATCCACCTCTCTAATATACCCATTTTACAAACCCTACTTTGTTTCCTCCCTTGCCTTATATTTCTGTTTAGCTTGTGGCCATGAAGACTGGAAGTTCATTATCATATATAGATCAATGATCTCCAGGAAAGATTTAACCTCTCCCTTCTTCTTTTCTAGAGGTATAATAGACATAATAGAAAATGTTAATGTGCCCTTAGCTTTGCTTGAATTTTGAGTAAAGATCATCCTTTAGATTGTGACCTGGTATTTGTTACCAGCATCTTACCACCATACAAGCCCTTGTTGCACTATAAATCAAGAATACATTCCTTCTTTTACTCTTTACCTTTTTTTTAGAGCTCCATTGTTTATGATTTATACGTATTTGATCTATGAGATATTGGACGGCAAAGAATTCTACAAAAGACCCCAAAGTATTTGTACGTCATGGAATGGACACCATGTACTGTACAGCAGCTAGCGGCAGAAAACAGCTTGGGTAAATTCTGATAAATATTGTATAGATGAACTTTCAAGAACACAAAAGTCTTCTCTGCAAGGTTAAAAGCAATGCCTTTCCTTTTCAGGTGCCTGTTTTATTTACTCTGTTGAAAAAGAGTATTATAACTTTGTACAGACAGATATTTTCAATGTTACAGTAAAAAGTTAATCTGATTAAAATAAATCAGTCGGCCATTGTCCTAAAATATCAATCTGCCAAAGTTTTAGTATTATAGTATGTTTTCTTTTTTGATGCTTTTATGTTAGGTTACAGTGTTTGATTTTTTTTTTATGTTACAAGATCAAAGTCATTGACTTGCCAGAAAACAAATATACCTGCAGGGGATTGGTGAGTGTGCTAACGTCCAGGGATTTGTATGTGCATGAGGTTACTTCTTTGTAATAGAACACAGTCTATATGAAGTCAGGAAAAAGTCATGATTTAGGGGTGACAAGATATCAGACCTTTTTGTTTCTACTGAAACAGTTAATATAGCAGGGTACTGTCTGGACGGTGTGCCAGCTACATTGGGATGTTGGGTTTGTAACCACTTGGATAATTCAAGTCATAATATAGAGGGAACATTTACGGGGGAAAATTACTTCTTGTAAAAGTGGCCTCACATGACCTTTCTGAAGACTGTTATGTGGCCTTTAGGCCATGTTTTGCCCACTGCTAATCTATTGAATGTCCAGAATCGATTGCTTGTCCTTCTTTATGCCAACTGGGATCTAAGCTGAAAAACAGATTTAGACTTTCTTAAGAAATCTGAACGGGAAACTACAGTGTATTCCTCACTATACTTATTACAATGAAATAACCATATCATTTTTCAAATTCCCGCCATACAATATTTTGCTATCTAGTTTCACTTTAGTCTCCAAGGGGTTGATTTACTAAAACTGGAGAGTGCAAAATCAGGTGCAGTTCTGCATAGAAACCAATCAGCTTCCAAGTTTTATTGTCAAAGCTTAATTGAACAAGCTGAAGTTAGATGCTGATTGGCTTCCCAATACAGCAGTACCAGATTTTGTACTCTCCAGTTTTAGTAAATCAAACCCTGTGTCTAAATGTTTAACAGCTCCTGAGATAAAAATTCAGCCACAGTGAGACGTAAAGCCTGATTTTAAAAAGTGTGAAGTTTTAGTAAGTGCAGTGGGGTGGAGGGGACATCTGATTTTAAAGCCGATCGTGTGCAAAAGAATTAAAAAACAAAGCTTCTATTTCATATTATTGGATAGTTGAAGTGAATGCAGATGCGCTTCATATTTTTAAAAAGTCCGTATTATCTGAATCTGTATTGTCTGAATTATGTATGGTATGATTCCCATTGACATAAAAAAGGAAGAAAAAACTTCATGTTACAAATGAGAGAAAAAAGTCATTTTACGCAAAGTGTCTTGTAACGTTATAGAATATTGCCTTGTAGCTAATGTTCAGCTGATGGCCGGGAAGCCGACACCGATTTGCTGGCATTGCAGAATGGGAGGGCTCGGAGCACAGAGCACTGCGCCCTGAGGACAATATAAAACTGGCCAATTGGGGCCTCGGCATGTGGTCACGTGCCTGTGAGGGGGTGATGGACCTGGTAGAAACCTATTGGTTTGGTGCCCCATGCAGTGCGAGCTGGAGGGCAGTGCCGCTGGCTAGGTGGGGGGTGGCGCCCCTGTGCCCCCTGTGGACCGGCCGCCATTGGTGTTAATTTTTCCCTATGCTATCCAAAAAAACATATAAAAAGGGGTTTTTTTGGCTGGAGTTACACTTAAAAAATGTACCTGTTCCGACTTACATACAAATTCAACTTAAGAACAAACCTAAAGAACCTATTTTGTTTGTAACCCCGGGGACTGACTGTATGTTGTTTTTCATGAGCCTGGGACCCAGAAACTGTGAAAGAAAAGGGCATAATTACAATGAAGCCCCAGTATGCAAGAAGTAAGGCCTGTGTATGTAAGGATCAAATATGGCCTCCTCTTTGTACAGATATCGTATAATTAAAAACTAAACATAAAAAATGTAAAAAACCATTAACCCACTGATATTATTTACACTAAGTGGATCATTTTCATAATTAATTGGTATTCTATTAATATATGATGCAAATTAAATAAATTGCCAATAAAAGGATTATTTTGAGATAGAAATGTATTGATATCCTATCAGTTTAGCAGTGATTTTTGTATTGACAAAAGGGCAATAGTATTTAAAGTATAAAGCCTCGTACACACTGTACGATTGTTGGCCAACCGAGTGTCTGATTTTTGTCAAAAGGGTGTGTGCCAGGATCTTGTCTTGTATACTAACGTTACACAATTGTTGTGCCACAAACATGATTGTAGTGATGTACTACGAGGAATTTCAGCTCTTGAGTGCCACCCTTTGGGCCCCTTCTGCTAATTATGTGTTTGGTGAGCATTGATTCCGAGCATGCGTGTTTGTACTTTTGACTTTTGTGTGACGGATTTGTGTACTGACCATACGAAAATCAGACGTCAAGCTGTTGTCCGATGAAAATTTACTAGCCTGTCGTCCAACATTTGTTGGCAGAAAATTGGACAACAATTGTCAAAAGGCGCGTACTAACGGTAAGATTTTAGGACAACAGTCTGTCAAAAGACAATCCCCTGCCAACAATCAAACCGTGTGTTAGAGGCTTTAGTGTACCTTTAACTCCGTGCCCTCTCCTCAGTTCCATTTGCACTGCCTAACCTGACCAGGGTTGTCACAACACTTCCCAATTATGGCCAGCATGCCAGTATCAGGTCTGTCTATAGAGAAGCCATGTCTGTGTCGTCAGATTGCCACATTATTCTCAAAGGCCCAGGCCAATGCTGGCCAGGACAAGGTGGATCAGTTATTGCAAAAATGTGATAAGTACTGTGAATTAAATGTATTTATTTTTTTGCTAATAGCAAAAAGGTGTAATTTGGAATAGCCAGTTACAGGTGCATGTATCCCTCAAGTAAAATTTACAGATCCCTTGTAGATACAATGAGGGAGATTTACTAAAACTGGTGCACAAAGAATCTGTTGCAGCTGTGCATGGTAACCAATCAGCTTCTAACTTCAGTTTGTTGATTTAGGCTTTGACAATAAAATCTGGAAGCTGATTGGTTTCTATGTAAAACCCCACCAGATTTTGCACACTCCAGCTTTAGTAAATCAATCTCAGTATGTTTCACAGAACGGGAAAGACTTGCTCAATTGAAATTAGAATGCAATCTCCATTTGAGTGTTTAGTTCTTTCAGGCCCCACGCAGAAAGGTCTGACTTCGGACATATATAAAATCTTAAACTCATATGACATGCTCATTAGGGGGAAACATAGATACATGCGTAGATGGGAGGAACAACTCGGTGAGGAACTAACACCTGAACAATGGGCCACTATATGGAGATGGGCAGCCAGGGGCTCTATATGCACACTTTATAAAAAAAACTCATACAAGGTGCTTTGTCACTGGTACCTTACTCCATCACATCTGCGGGCCATATATCCGTCAGCCTCGGATCGCTGCTGGAGGTGTCGCGTGGACCGGGGCATGCTATATCACATCTATTGGAGCTGTTCCTCCCTCCAGCCCTATTGGCAGGCAGTTCGGGACCTCCTTCACCGGTTATTAGAGATAGATATATCCCTCTTTCTCCTAAATTTTTCTTACTGGGCCTCCCTCCCACCACACTTCCCGGACTAGCCAAAAAGCTGGCAACACAAATTCTTACGGCAGCCAGGTGTCTAATATCCTTACACTGGAAACATCGAAATTCTCCATTATCTGATCTGTATACCAGAATTAAAGACCTAGAGATTATGGAATCCATGACAGCTAGACTTAAAGATAGAGTAGACAGACACACAGCAACATGGGAGCCTTGGCACAAGCGAATGGAACCCCCCCTCAATTCCATGAGACCTCCCCTGCCTTGAACATTGTACACACCTGGAGCCCTGGAGAGACGTGCCCTACTATATGAGTCCTTTCTATACCTCTCTCACTTCCCTTTTCTTTCTTTTCTTTTCTCTCTCCTTTCTTACTTCTTCTTTGCGAAGAATGGGCTAAGCAATTTTCATGTGCCAGTCTAGATTTCTAAGGTCCGCTCTCCTTTTTTCTAGAGAAATCTGTTATGAATACTATGCTTTCATTGCCTCCTTTTTTTTTTGTTTTTCCTTTTTTCGCATGCAATGTTACTTTCAACAATTGTATTGTATACTCTGAAACTTAATAAAAATTGTCAATTATAAAAAAAAAAAAAAAAAGAAATTAGAATGCAATCTTCTGATATTATTAACTGACATTCTGCAGCAGTTGTAAAATCTACTGCACTAAGAGCTAGGAAAACATACAATTGCTCAAAGTTGACAAAAATGGTAAAACTGCCAAGCTATACGATCATAAGTCATTTCTTTCCAAATAGATGAAAATTGCAATATATCGTTGCTTTTAGGTCACCTCTAGGTAGCAATAATTAATCAATAAAACTTACCTTATGGAAACAATTGAGTTAAATCTAAATACTTCTAGATGTACTTTTTCTGCTATTTTGTAGTTCTGATTCTGAAAATGTTATTTCTTATACAGTATTTTGTTCAATAAGTTTGTATGCGGAAAAAAAATCCCTAATTGGACCACAAGGGGATTGCAGTATTTCAGAAGTGAAACCTCAAATGACTGAGTACAATTTAGCTGAGAGCTCAGTCAGTAGATGATGGCGGGTCCGCTGCAAGCTTTCCTGACACCACTGACTAAATGAACTTGATCACTAAAGGGCAGAACTGATGGGTTAGCATCAACTTGGGCTCTCGTAGGTATGCAAAATCCAATATCTATGCATAGCACATCATTTTTTTGAAGTTAGTGAGTGTATCTTAAGACTTTGTAAATGTACCGGGCAATTCTAATTTTAAATAAATGGAACTAAGATTGCCAGGGATAAAACTTTTGCCTGTTTTTTGTTGATCTAAAACTATACTATGAAATCAGGGAGTCTAATCTTGTATATCTGCACAGCATGTACTGAAGTAGGCTGCTCTGTCAATAACTGACAAGCCACAGGCGGTCTTAGGGCTTATGTCCTACTGACATGGAATAATAGCAAAAATATGTAGAACACAGCAATATGTATGTGCCTGGGGTGAGATTTGGTTTCATTATCCATGCTTAAGTATATAGGTAAATATGAATAATGCATATGAATTGAATGACAAAACATTTATCATTATTTTTTACTCTTGTCAGTGGTACAGGTCTTGGAAAATTAGGTTCTGAGCCAGACCATAACCTTAACTGGATGAGGTTTAGTTTGTGAAAGCACTATGAATCATAAACTGCCATTTTTCTTTTTCGATAAAACTCTTTTTGTTCATTTGTTGCATCTCAATGCTGCTGAGCTCCTGCAGCCTATTTGCATCCACTTCCTGTTTACATGCATGTACACCAGCAATGGCCTCATGGCTTTTCTCAACAAGGGTTTCCTGATGGTGATAACAGTGGACTTTGTCTAGCAGACAACACAGAAGAAGAACCCTGTGTTTCCCCCTATAATACCCAAAAAAGTACCTCAATTAAAATAACCAGGTAGTAAAGCCACATATTTAAAACATTAAAAATTGCTTTCAAAATCAAATTATTGTGTTAAAACTTAAGTAAATAATTGGATTAATTCCTTGAACCAGTCATAAGGGCTTTTTTCCCTCTAAAAAAATAATATACTTACCTTCTCTGTGTAATGGTATTGCACAGAGTGGTCCCGAACCTCCTCTTCTGTGGTCTCCTGCCAGTGCTCTTGGCTCCTCCTCTTCTTAGTGTGCCACTATAGGAAGCCAGTTCCTATGGAGGTGCACCTGTGGGCTTGATCCCAAGCTGGGCTGTGTGCGTCTATTGACACACACAGCATGGTTTAGCCCTGACCCCTGCTCCCTCCTCACAGGATTTGATTGACAGCAGCAGGAGCCAATGGCTCCCCCTGCTGCCTCTGTGAGCAGAGGAAGAAGAGCCACTGCAGACAGGCACAGCACTGGATTAAAGGGGTTGTAAAGGTAAAATTTTTATTTTTTAAAAATAACAAACATGTTATACTTACCTTCACTGTGCAGCTCGTTCTGCACAGAGTGGCCCCGAACCTGGTCTTCTGGGGTCCCTCGGCGGCTGTTTCAGCTCCTCCCCGCAAGCATTAACCACCTTAATGCGAGCTCCCTCGCATGGTGGTTAGTGCTTGCGGGCGGGCTCCCGTGATACAGCCGGCGGCTATAGCCGCTCACTGTATCACTCGGCCCCACCCCCCAGCGCGCCGCGTCATTGGATGTGATTGACAGCAGCGCGAGCCAATGGCTGCGCTGCTTCCAATCCATCCACTGTAGCCAATCAGCGGCCAGTGTCAGCGGAGGAATAGATGTTGGGAACGCAAAGCTGACTTTCGAGGCGTCAGGTAAGTAAAACGGGGGGGCTGGGGGCGGCGGTATTGTCAGAAGTTTTTTCACCTTAATGCATAGAATGCATTAAGGTGAAAAAATTTTAACTTTACAACCCCTTTAAAAAACAGATATTTATAAAAGATGTGCCTCTGCCCCCTGGCTCAGCAGGAGTTCCACCCTTTGTGTGTTGAATAACTGTTACCCACACCATTTGCTGTGGTTCCTGCTGCTGGATCATATGTCCTGTAGTGAAGCACAATCCAATGGGCGGAGCTACTGCAAATGGTCGGGGAGCTGGCGTTCTACACACCTAAGAATGAAAAATACATACAGAGAGTGGGTAACAATGAATAGGCAGCATTTCAACCCCCAGGCCATCAGAAAGGTAAATATAGTGTCTGTAAATTGTACCTTCTAATCTGTTTTATATATATATATATATCCATTCACAAGTTTGCCTTGGAGGGCGAGATGGTGGGTGGTTAATGTATTCTTTCAAGTATACCTTAGGTCAAAACACTTTTTTTTTTGGGGGGGGGGGTGGTGGGAAAGGTTTAGAACCCCTCTAAGGCTTCTATTGCTGTCTGTGTCCTTGCTATGGAGTAATACCATAAAGCTTTTGTTAACTTTACCTCCAAAAAACAAAAAAGAAATGGATATGGGATCTACCTCAGCAGTATTTGGTTTTTGGAGGTAGTAATTTTGTGGAGGGCTCCCCCCACTAGTTGAGAAGGGGAAGTGTTTAAACCTTGTAGGACTCTATAGTCTGTCTGCTTTATGTATTGTTACCTTTATCATACATTTGTCAGAAACCTATAAAACTCAAACTGATTTTCACTTCAAACATATGAAGGCATGTGGCCCAGTATGGGTCAGTGAAAGGGAGGCCACACACTTGCTGTTCCCCCTTTTCTGGCCACCAAGGCTGCATGCATAGATAAGGGCCTAGTATAAATTTTAAGAGGAATGTTTTTTTTTTTTTTCTTTAATGTGTACTGTCCCTTTAAAAAAAACAGCGGGGTAGTTGTCCTTTAGCATAAGTAGCACTAGAGCACCATAAGCACTTGAGTTAGCGCTGTGGTAGTGTTACCACCACTAAATGATAGATCACTGGTTGTGTTTTTTTTTATTTGTTTAACAAATAGCAGCCGGCCAGGGATCTGTAATTTTGCTGCAGTTGTATGGTGGAGCAAGATCTTCAGAGGTGGACTGTTGTGGTGGGGATCAACAAAGCCAAGCAGCTGGTCACCATGGTAGCGGGTCATCATGATTGATGTTGATTGCTGGACAAAGTGATTGACAATGTATTTAAATTGCGAAACATAGTATACTTTTATCACATACTAATTTTGCTGGGGGGGCAGATGGTCGAATATCTGGGGGCTCCTTTTGTTATAAAGGGGGCTTCTAGATTCCAAGAAGCCCCCCTTAATGCAAAACCCACATTCCTTTTGGGGGGCAGGATGTGAGGATGAAGCTTTCTCCCACTAACATGGGACAAGGTGGATTGCAAGGTGGGAGGCAGGGTTCACAGACTGGGTTCACTAAACCACATGCAAGCTGAACTTTGCTTAGTTCATTCATCACTACTTACCTTAATAAATATATTTCCAAAAATTCACTTTTACCTGGAACATTACAAGGGTAATGGATATCCCCAACCATCATTTATTCACAGCGATCCTTTCAAAGTGCTCCTCAAACTAATCTTAAGCCCAGTACACACAGGCCGAATGTTGGGCTACATCGGCTGGTTCAATAAAAAACAGCCAACATTCAGCCTGTGTGTATGGCTTTGTCCCACCAACATGGGGACAAGGTGGATTGTAAGGTGGGAGGCAGGGTTCACAGACTTCCCAATGGGTTCACTAAACCACATGCAAACTGAATTTTTCTTAGTTCGCTCACCACTACTTACCCTAATAAATATATTTCCAAAAATTCACTTTTACCTAGAACATTACAAGGGTCATGCATTACTAAAAGCACATTTGCAATGAAGAATGTGTGCAGGTTTTTGGTACGGATATTCTTATTCACCATAAATTGCCACTTACTAGCCATGAAACCATAGTAGTATGAATTTGTGGTGGGATATTCCCAACCATCATTTATTCACAGTGATTCTTCAAAGCGCTCCTCAAACTGATCTTAAGCCTGGTACACACAGGCCGAATGTCGGACAACATTGGACGGTTTCATTAAAAACCAGCCGACATTCGGCCTGTGTGTATGACTTTGTCCCACCAGCATAGGGAGAAGGTGGATTGCAAGGTGGGAGGTAGGATTCACAGACTTTCCACTGGGTTCACTAAACCACATGCAAACTGAACTTTGCCTAGTTTGCTTATCACTACCTACCTAAATATATTTTAAAAAAACTAACTTGCCAGGTACATTAAAAGGGTCATGCATTACTAAAATCACATTTCCAATGAAGAATGTGTCTTTGGCAGGGATATCCTTATTCACCATAAATTGCCACCTACTAGCCATGAAACCATGGTAGTATGAATTTGTGGTGGGATATTCCCAACCATCAAAGCGATCCTTCAAAGGGCTCCTCAAACTGATCTTAAGTCCAGTAAACACGGGTCGAATGTCGGTAGACATCAGCCGGTTCAATAGCGTCCGACATTTGGCCCATGTGTATGGCGGCCGGTCTGACAGAATATAGCCACTGCCTGTCAGAACACAATAGAACAGCAGCGGAGATCACTGTACTAACATCGAATTGTTAGTAAAGCCGCTCCGACCAGAGGTGTCAGTTTTTTTCTCGTTCAGCCCGCTGGGTTGAACAAAATAAAAAAACTAGTGGTGTGTACAAGGCTTTATCCTATTTAATACTGTTCCCAGTCTTTTTAAATAGCTGTCCAATTCTGTCATGTAGGACTTATGGGTACTTTAGCTTTCTGGGACAGCAAAAAACAAGAATTCTAATTGTACACCCAGTTGAAGATTGAGAAGAGATTGGCAGGAGGTTGGGGGTACCCAGACTGAGCACACATGCTTATTACTGCCGCTAGCAAAAAACAATCTTATATAACATATCAAGACCCCTGAAGTATGCACACATTCATTTGTCCCTACATTTTTGGCTTTCTTACTGCTGCCTGGATAGATCATTATTCAGCCAGGCTGACTCCTTTGATGTTAGATCCCAAAGCAAAAAATAACTCATATGAGCAAAAATATCTAGTGGTACCAATCAATAGTGACCTGATATGAAATGATTGAAGCTGTAATTACGGCTGTACAATGTCTGTGTAATTGTGAAGTTCAGCTCAGAACTGATATCTGAATATGTACAAAGTTCCTTGGTAGTTTTGAGCATTATTATTGTCTAGTGTTTGGTCTCCTCTATCATTATGAAAACCTAACTTAGTGTTTATAGATTCCTTAGTCACCAAAAGATTTTTAATAACTATATGTATATGCATGTCTTGCTATTAAGAAAATGCCTTCTGAAGACTCACAAATATCACATGGCATTCGGTGTCTGAGGACAAGCATGGAAATGACTGACCGAATTGCATTAGACCATCTTTTCTCTGCATACAGATGGATATCCCGCTGAGACAATGAGTGCTATCAAGTGCAGAGACTGTAAAGGTTTTTCATCATAAAAATGGATCACGCTATTTATTGCCCTATAAAAAGTGGCCTTATTCATAACATGCTTAGCTGTTTACCTTTTTGAGCACTAGAGGGCAGTATTTGAATTTATACCTTTCCTGGTCCTCCTGTATAGGGGCTCTGCTGAACAATCAATCAAATTCTGGTTTTCATTGTCTATCTTGTATTAGCCCGGTAGAAGCTAATTACTAGCAAAATGCTTACTATTCGTTTGGAGAATATTAGTTAATGACCACCTAAAATAATTTAACAGCCCTCTATTAAACATTATAGATTCCATATATTTCAGTACATATTGCATAATGGTCAACATATTTAAAGCTGAACCTGGTTATATCAGTGTTATGCTGTGTATTTCTTTTATTTGATTGAAATTAGATTTTCCTTTTTGCTGTGATCATGGAGCTGAATGATCTTTATCAGGCACTACTGTTGGCTCTTCTACACCTTTACCTATAATTTCCTGCCTTCTAACTTTGGTGCAGTTAATAAAGGGACAAATCGT
Organism: Aquarana catesbeiana; assembly: GCF_042186555.1. NCBI lineage: Eukaryota > Metazoa > Chordata > Amphibia > Anura > Ranidae > Aquarana > Aquarana catesbeiana. The sequence continues at coordinate 80,732,479 of NC_133326.1, read as the reverse complement.
GACATGTCTAAATGAGAGATAAACAGTATTCAGGAAAACTCCTGCTGCAGCACAGTCACAGTAGGAACAAGATTGGTAAAAAAGAAACCTAAACCTGCTTCCTAGATTTTTCTGGGAGATTTTATTAATTTGGAAGAAGTTAAAGAAAAGCAAGGCTGCCCCACAGTTACTATAAACTAATGCCTGGTGCACACAATGCGATTATTGGATGAAGGATCCTCCGTTTTGTTTTTTTTTTGCATGCTAGTCTCATATCGAAAATGAAGAGTTTACTAAAGTGATGAAAATTCTCGTACGACAGAATAAAAATTGGGAAGTGATGTAATGTGTTGTAGTGTATTTTTATTGTATTTTTGAATGACAACTGTACTGATTAAATTAAAATTTGGTATCCTATGAGAAAAATGTTTGTGCTTGTCCCATTGGATAATAGGGAAACATTGCATCTCTGTAGGTTATATGTGAGCTTAAAGTGGGTAAAGTGGAAGCAAAGATTAAAAATGCCCCCCCCCCCCACCCACTATTTATCTTGTATAAAAAAGATCCACTTACATACCTATTTTTATTCCACTGGTCATGTGATCCTGAAGCCCCAGCCCCCCTGTATCAGCAAGTGCCCAACAATGCCTGGGAATAGCAGGAGCCGTGAGGTCACCCATAGGCTTCCATGGCTCAGCTATTGTTGGAACGCCCTCTTCTCCCCTGCAGCAGCTTACTAACAGAGATGAATGGGAGCTGTATGAACACATGACCGGACCAGAGCCGTTTTAAAATAGGTAAGTACAGATCTTATTGATATAGGTCAGCCAGGATAAGTAGGGAAAACAATGTTTTTAAGTATAGTTATACTTAGGCTTTTCTTTCAATTTAAAAAAGGAGAAGATGCTTCAGATGTCAACACTGTTTGTTTATTCCAAGTTACATCTCCACTGACTAGCCACTGATAGTGCCTTTCATTTGCAATTTGTTTAGGTACTTTGGAACGCCATGAAACGGGAGAGATGGCAAAAGCGATCCTTACCTCCTGTGAAGATTTTACCATTGAAATGACAGATTCCATTATAAACACTTCGCAAGAGACACAAAGAAACTCGAGGACAACGTTCAAGTCATCAAACTCGTACAAACTTGGAAACCTGTCCCATAATCTGATCCATCCAGATAAGTCAACAAACAAAGTAAGGAGACAACATAGCATGTCAGATAATACTGCTTAGACCTGAACTGCTGATTCTTGATCTGTGATTTAAGGATGTATATTCCAATGTTTTGTCCACTATGTGTAGCAAATAATTATATTTTTGTGTCTTACATTAATATTATATCAGTGCATGAAGTCCGTCCCTACAATGCATTGACAGTACTAGGTCTAGGTAGGAAACAAAAAATATACCAGTGTTATCTGTTACCTGTGGTTTAAACTGATCAACACTTTGGTTGTTTCTCATGACACAGTTTTGGAGTTCTATTTGAAGCATCTCTTAGAGGAAATATTTATTTTCAGTAAACATATATGAAAAAACAAAAATCCCTTTAATCAAGTGGTAACCTTCAGAATGTGCCCAGCTCCCATACAAGATTCTCACTGATTCTCACGGATTATAATAGACTTGCTACACCTACAGTATTTCAATGATTTTTTGTTGTTGTTGTAAGTGTACTGCTGAAAAAGGTTACCTCCAAAGTTGGACATGTAAGCATTTTTCTTGTTCAGCCCCATAGAACCCTCTATCCACTCAAACCTCCTATCCCCACTAAACAGCGTGGCTGGACAAATCTGCAGCGCTTGCTATTATAATCTGACAGCCAATTGGATGCAGGTGCTGTTCAGCCAAGAATTTTCTACCTGGCTTCTCTGACAAAAATCATTGGAAAAATCAACTTTGATGAGTCGGGTGGTGCCGACGGCCACCCATGCCATTCCTATGGAATTGGTAAGAATCTGATATGTGTACGGCCAGATTTAAAGTCATGAGGATTCCTAGTTATTTGGAAGGTAAGGTGAGTTGGAACTGGACATTATCGCCCTGCTGAAGTTTTATTCTGTGGTTTTAATAAAATGATTAAAGTGAAATGTAGTTTTCCCACAAAGAAAATAACAGGTTCACTGTAACTCTCCTTTAATTGTTGAGTGGAGGATGAACATGTATAGTGTGTACCAAGTTTGCTTAGATCAACATGCTTGCTGCAAGGGAATAGAAATATGGGACTTGCTATTGCTGACTTGGTTTTAATAGTGTAGAATTCAGGGCATTCGTATTGAGTCACTGTCCTGAAACCAGCCAGTGCATATCAAGTGTCTTAAGGCTTCATGTACACTGGCCTACATTTACTGTGGCCATGGGAAAATGCAAAACACAGCAAAATCACTGAATTCCCACGGTTGGCGGTCAAAACGTATACTGAATGTAACTCTCTGCCATATTCAGGAGAGGGGGGTTGAAGCTCACCTAAATGCGGCAGTTCCTAAATTCTGCGTAAAACCTACATCGACACATAGGGGTTGATTTACTAAAGGCAAATAGACTGTGCACTTTGCAAAGTGCAGTTGCACTCTGCAAGTGCGGTTGTCCAGAGCTTAGTAAATGAGGAAAAGCTTCACTTTGCAAAGAATACCCAATCACATGCAAGGAAAATAAAAAAAAACTGAATTTTTGCTTGCACGTGATTGGATGATAGAAAGCAGCAGAGCTTCTGCTCATTTACTAAGTTCTGAAACAACTGCTCTTGCAGAGCAACTGCGCTTTGTAACGAGCACAGTCTATTTGCCTTTAGTAAATCAACCTCATAGGCTTTTATGGACTTGAATTTAGGAGCTTTGGCAAATAAAAGCCAAAAACTCCTAAACTTGAGTTTAGGAGCTGCCAGTGTAGGCTAATGTACGTGAAACCTCTGATATGTACAGACTTGTTCCAGAGAGATGACTCAATAAATGGTGAAGCCACAATAGAGATGACTTCCTCCTGAAGCCTGAATCTTCTGACAAGTTGGCAAGTTCAGCTCTAATAATTTTACAACGGGTTATATTTAAAATGATCCACGTTTGCTACCCTAAAGTTATTTAACAAACATAATAAAGATGGCAGAAACAAAACTTGGAAGACTTTGGACTTAGTAGACATTTTAAAATGTTAGTTCAACTCCAATGCTGGGAATGTGTGTACCTTTACACCTCCTTGTACAGTGATGTGCATTCCTGGAACTAGAACTAGTTCTGGGCGTCAAAAATTGTCAGTCTTGAGTGGGGGGTGGGAGCCTTGGTAGCATTGCCAGTCCTTGGCAGGGAAGCTTTTGCCTCTGTGGTGCTGAGGTAGGAGCCTCTTTTGCCTTCACTAGTTTTCCAGAGGACCCTGCTGTCAAACTGACAGCAGTGTCCTGCACAATACACAGGCAGAACAGTTTCCATGTAATATGTCTGGAGCAGGAAACAGCTGTCAACCTGACAGCAGAGCAGGTACACTGCAGATTACATAGGGGAAAGACATTCTCCTGTAATCAGGAGGGCTGGGCTGTTAGCTTTGTGGCTCAGAAGCATTGACATTGGTTCCCATATGAATAAACACTGCATTCATCTGCACATATCAGTTTCTGCAAACCTGGGTGTAAAAAAAAAAGTGTATTTTTCAGTAAATATGTTTCTATTCAACCCTTTATGAACCTGTAGTAAACCCTAATTAGTGTTTTCTAACCTCATCTTTCCCTCTTTTTTTTTCACTTTATTTTGTGCTGATTTTTTTTTTTACCACTTGTATATAAACCTTTTTTCATTTTTTTCTCTTTGTAGTGTCATATTGTAAAAATTCCCTAATTTAAAAAAAAATCATTAATTTATATAAAAATAATTCTCATTGTTTGAACCATATCATTTGCCTGCCTTTAGTAAAGGGAGAAATTGTATGAATAAAATTTGCATTTGAGTTATAACCTACTGTACTTCATAAATAGAAGGCACGTGGTTATCATACTGATAATAACAATCTGGTTATGTTTTACCATACTCATTGTTATTAAAGCAAACTGGTATAGACACAATGCAACCTCCCCCTACCCCAATATTATTTAGTATTTTATGGAAAAGTGGAAAGCAAATGTCATTTATGTAACTCAACTGCTGTATGGGCAACCATGCCATCTCAGCCCAGGGGAAAGGTGGAGGGCACATATTACAATTTTTGTCTTGGGTGCCAAAAGACTATGGGGGTTATTTACGAAAGGCAAATCTACTTTGCACTACAAGTGCAAACTACAAGTGCAAAGTGCACTTGAAATTGCACTGAAAGTGCACTTGGAAGTGCAGTCGCTGTAGATCTGAGGGGAAGATCTGAAAGGAGGGGAAACTCTGCTGATTTTATCATCCAATCACGTGCAAGCTAAAATGCTGTCTTTTATTTCCCTTGCATGTACCCCTTGGATCTACAGCAACTGCACTTCCAAGTGCACTTTCAGTGCAATTTCAAGTGCGCTTTGCACTTGTAGTTTGGTCTTGTAGTGCAAAGTGAATTTGCCTTTCGTAAATAATCCCCACAAAGTTCAAATTTTTGCTTTAACACAATTAAACTGTCCCCTTTTTTTATTTATTATGTACCTGAATGAACCTCTAATATATTTAAATCTGACAAACCCTTTCTTAAGATAACAGTTGCAGGAAATTATATTTAAGATGGAATTTAGCGATGTTATTTGTGTAATTGTACAGTAGTGGACCCTGTACATAAAAAAAATAAGCAAAAAACTATTAAAACCAGTAGAACCAATCTGGCAGGCATTTTAATTTCAAGCAGATCTGTCTAATGTCAGCGTTCAATGCAGACATCGCTTTTACCTCTACATTCATACTGCTAAGTAATCAGCTGTAGAAAATCAGAAGCATTGATGCCTTTTAATTAACTTTCCAACACTTTTTTTTTTTTTTTTTTTAGGGACAGCTACATAAAGGCTGCATTTTTTTTTTAAACTACTCTGTGTTCGGGTTCTGCTGAAGATCATTCATAATAGTATAACTCAATTGTTTTGTAACTTTAAAATTGGCAAGCTCAACAGAATAATGTTACTTTGACTAATTTATGAAGTGCTGTATAGTCAAATTTTCTTTTTGTAGCTGCTAATTATTTTAAAGTGGACTTTTTATTTCTTCTTACCTTGACTCAGCACTTGAAGCAAACATGAGGTGTCAAGACTTAATTAAAATTAATATCTTATAGTAAGCCATAGTATATTATTCTACATTCTAGCAGATTACACCAGAGTATTTTACAACCTATTTCTTAATGTTATTCCTAGTTATTAAAAAAATATTTTCTGAGTTTAAATTGCTTTTAAATATATGTATTGCAATATTTTCTAAAATCCACGTGAAGTTTACCTTTGACATTTTATTATAGGGCATTAAATTTGCTATAACAGTAGACAATAGGAAAGTATTCCTCTGGTTGTATCTCAGTTACTGCTGTTGTCATGCTTTCGGGGAGACCCGCAGGTTAAGCTATTCCGATTTGCGTATTAATGCAGGAAGAGGGCTGTTCAGCACAGCCAAACTTCAAAGACTTTGCCATGTCACAGCGTTTGTGCTCATGTAAATCTGTGTTACAAAAGAAGAATGCCTTAATTTCATGGTCCCCTGTCCTTTCTTATTTAGTTATTGTAGTGCACGTGCCGAGTGGACTCCCAGTAACAGAAGGCCACTGCTCGGCCTTGTGTGACAAATGCAGTTGACACAAGATCCATATTAATGTTGTCAAGGATCTTTGATGTATCTAAGCAGATTTTAATTATTTTCAACATCACAATCCCTATGTTATGCAGTGCAATCGTTCTTTTTTTTTTTTTTTTTTTTTCAGTCAACATTTTTAACTCATTCCAGGGCAAGTTTCAGTGTGACGGTACAAAAAATGTATTTAATTTTATTTAAAAATCTCATAGTAAAAAAAAAAAGAAAAAAAAAAAGAACTTTAATATTGGCTTCCACATTCAACAAAAGGGCATTCATCAAGTCACCAATTTGTGTGGCAAAGTGCCATTTGAATAGTGTATTGTTCGAATACTTATGGTCCGTTTGACAGGGACTCTTGCTGTAAATAGTGCAATTTGACTCCAGCTGTTAAAGAGTGTCTCTGACAGAAGCCAAATAGAATGGAGATGCTTTACTGCACCGCAGAAAAATCAATATTGGGTTCTTGTTCACAGTAACCTGCTCTTTTCTGTAGATTTATACAATCATATATGGTCCTTACAGAGGAGAAAAGAAAAAGGACCCAATAAAAGAAGCATTGCAATTTCTTTGCATATTGTTGCCAAAAAGTGGAGGAATATAGGAAATAATTATGACTGTCATCTTTTTTTATTATTTTTTTTTTTTCAACCCAGATTTTAAAACTGATATATGTAGCTTTATTAACTGGTGAGAGGAGGAGCAGGCTTGTTTTATAGTGCTTGCAGCAATGTGCAAAAGTGCAATGGTTTTTTGTGTTTTATAACAACCCTTGCAATCATTATAAAACATTATATAAATATAGATAAAATAGCTTAAAAATGAAAAAATATTTTTATATATCATTTTTTTTTTTACTTATATCAAAAAAAAAAAATGACATATTTATAATTGTTATGATTGATATATGTAGCTTTATTAACTGGTGAAAGGAGGAGCAGGCTTGCTTTATAGTGCTTGCAGCAATGTGCATTGGGATTTTTTGTGTTTTATAACAACACTTGCAATTATTATAAAACATTATGTAAAAATAAATAAAATAGATGAAAAAAATAAAAATTTTTAGACATAATTTTTTTTACTCAACAGTTTTGACAAAAATATATATTAAAAAGTTATGCATAAAGAAATACAAACTAATCCAAATGTATGACTTTATTTCGGGTTTTTGAGACAGGGCAACAGCTAAAGATTATGCATTCCCAGACCTGCTTGTTTATCTGTAAGGTATATTGTACTTGATAATAACAGTTGATATTATGGTACACAGAAACATGAAATATTTTCTAATCAAAAATATATAACCTGGAGCAGTAATGATTTGGGGCAATGCAGTAAAATAATTATTAAATGTTTCATTTTTATATGTAGTCTCCATAGGTTTTAAACAAGTTGTTTGCAAAGGTTTCAGTTCTTTTATTTAGAAAGTGTATACCAACTGATGTATGAAACAAGTGCTAACCACTATTTATTTATTTTTTTGCCTCTAGCAACAATCAGAATTCTAGTTTTCATTTTTTTTGACATAGACTGCTGATATGGCAACAGGATGCTGCTTGGTTGCTATTGGCAAGAAGAATTTTTTCTAGTGTGCTTTTCCTTCATCAGCCATATTGTACATTGGGAGATTATTTAGATGGCTTTGAGAAAAAAATGTTAAAATCCAACTAAAAATTATTCATATATTAACTGTTGTGATATCTTTTTCCATCAGATGATTTTTCACAACTAATACTATAGGGTTGATTTATGCAAAATCTGGTGTAGCTGTGTATGGTAGCCAATCAGCTTCTAATTTCAGCTTGTTCAATTAGTCTTTCACAATAAAACCTGGAAGCTGATTGGTTTCACCAGATTTTGCACTCCCCAGTTTTAGAAAATCAACCCCTTAGTATTTTTTTTTTTCCTTAATTTTTTATTATGCTTGTGTAAAGCTCTAACAATAGATTGGAATTAGCTTCCTTGGCAAGGTACAAAGAGCAAAAACATAATAGTCAATTGTATTTTTGTTAAAATTATTTTTTTCTCATCTTTTTAAAAAAATAAATAAAATAGTGCATGGAATTCAGGCTATTTTTTTTTTTTTTAAGTTTTGGATAGAGTTGGGATTAGATAGAATTTAAGAGGTTTCTCCTGCTGTCTGTGGCCCCATTGGCGAAATTTCCCTCTTACTTCTGTACAGCTGACCATATTTATGGGGGTATAAACGCTCTTTGCTCTTTAAAAAAAACAAGGCTATAGTTAGGCTGATGCAATACCATTATGTAAAATGGCTATAATAGCAAAATAACAAATTTAACTGGCAAACAAAATTATAAAGATTAAAAAATGACTGCAGTGCAAACCTGTCCACCAGATGGTAAATAGGGATGAGCTCAGAGGGGTTCAGACACAAGTACTGCTTTGAAGCTGCCAAAGCTGACAGCCAATCGTAGGCAATGAAGGCATTCCCTGTCCTGCAACCGCACATATGCAAGGGGCATGTATAAGTGCGGTTGTGGGATGGGTAATGGCTCCACTGCCTATGATTGGCTGTCAGCTTTGACAGTTTCCTGGCCAGCAAACCACAGGTGGTAAAGTATTGATTCAAATAATACTTACAGATTGTATTATTGTACCCTGTAGTGCTGTTCCTTAATCTCATGAACACTTCCAACTCTATCATACTATGTGTACCGATTCAATGGGATTGATCTACTAAATTAGTAAAAACCCAATAGCCGCACATACCTTCTATTCTCTTCTCTACCTCCCCATTTAGTTTCATGGAGTGATGAAATATATGCAATATTTCTGATTATGGTGGAGGATGTGACTCAATCCTTTTCTTCCCATGTGACATTGCTGGTGCATAGCTAATGACTGTCAGATAAGTGCATAACCGGAAGCTTACACAGAACTAACTCTCTTTTCTCTAAGTGGCTGTTGCCCTGCATTACAAATCCACAAATTCACTATAAGGTTTTTAGCTATCAGTCTGAAACTGATATTCCAGGTAAAGTTCCTTACTGAGTTATTGTATCTCAATATCATTGCAATATCATTGTTTAACCACTTCCGGACCGCCCACAGCATTTATACTGTGGCAGGGCGGCCCGGCTGCATGAAAGACCTACCTGTACGTAGTTTCATGCATGAGATACTATGAGTGTGCATGCCTGCTGCATGCCGGGGGAGCACACGTGCGAGTCCCACAGACTTTAGTCCACTGGCCACCCGCGATCGTGGTACAGAGAGGAGGAATGAGATCTGCCTATGTAAACAAGGTGGATCCCCGTTCTGACAGGGGACAACAGGGATATCTGCTGTTCCTAGTGATCAGGAACAGCGATCTCTGCGTTGTCCCAGTGAGCCCCCACACAGTTAGAACACACCCAGGTTACCCTTTGATCGTCCCCTAGTGTTAACCTCTTCCCTGCCAGTGTCATTTATACATTGATCAGCGTGTTTTTTTTAGCACTAATCACTGTATTGGTGTCACTGGTCCCCAAAAAGTGTCACTTAGGGTCAGATTTGTCCGCCACAATGTCGCGGTCCTGCTAAAAATCACAGATCATTGCCATTACCAGTAAAAACAATAAAAAAAAAAGAAAAGTCCCTAAATCTATCCCCTATTTTGTAGATGCTATAACTTTTGCGCAAATCATTCAAAATTCGCTTACTGGGATTTTTTTTTTCCAAAAATATGTAGATGAATACAAACTGGCCTAAATTGATGAAGACATTTTTTACTTTTTTTGGGGGGATATGTATTATAGCAGAAAGTAAAAAATATTGTTTTTTCTTCAAAATTGTTGCTCTTTTTCTGTTTATAGCGCAAAAAATAAAAACCGCAGAGGTGACCGTCAAAAGAAAGCTCTATTTGTAGGAAAATAAAGGACATTTTTCTTTGGAGTCACAGTGAACCAGGGATCTTCTTCCAAAATTCACTGTCACAATTTTCAAAAAAACATGGCTTTGCGGGGCTCCGTCTACCCAACTATTGCATGCTTTCACAGAGTTCTGTGAATGGGAGAATTACAAGTATCGGCAGCCCTTTCAACTGTAGGCTTTTAGGTCTCAATGAACTACCGGGGAGCTGTTGAGCGCTGTAGGTAGTTCATTGTTTCTTCCTGTTATTGGGTAACTGCCTGCCCGTACAAGGTACGAGCAGACAGCTTACACAGACAACCTTCAAGAGTCCTGCATTGCACCTGCGATCTGCTGATTGTGGGTACAATGCTTTGCAGGCTCCAAAAAAAATTATAAATGCAAATTTTTTTACCTACAAAAAGATGTGCATTTGTTATTTTTTTTTTTACAAAGGTACTTATTCTTTAAGTTTTCGTTAACAGCTATTTTCCCTGGTAGATAATTCACTTTGAGAACATGTGTCCAAAACAGAAATATTTGAAGTTGCTGGACTGTCCTTGAAAGGGAAAGCTTCTAGACTACATATTTTGTGTCATTATTATAATAATAACATGAAAGTCATTTTGATAATATTTTACATATTTAGTTTTGTTGTTCCATATATGTTATCATTTATAGATTTGGAAATGCTCCTTCTAGTGTCTATCTGTATACCAGGGTATATAAATATTATTCATTGTTAGATGACTTTTCAGAGAACTCAGATACCCTTACCAGCAATCTCCTCTCTAGGGAATGTAGCTTAAAAGGTTTTGATTACACAGTAGTGTCTCTGATTAGGACTACAGTTCCCACAGTGCATTGCTTTCTGACTCAGTCTATTGAACTCTTTCTGCTCAGCTCCCTCCTCTTGCTGAAATAGCTGGTAACCAGTTCAGCACGGCAGGGCAGCAGCCACAAATAGCAGCACCTGGCTACATATACTGTATATTTACAGTTCTAAATATAAAAATGGTTTATAAAACGTTAAAGGAGTTGTAAAATCTCAAGGTTTTTCACCTTAATGCAATTTATGCATTAAGGTGAAAAACCTTCTGTGGTGGTGCAGCAGCCCCCCAGAGCCCCCCTTTTTCTTACCTGAACCCTTTCCAGAGGCAAGCAAGAGCCCAGCAGCTCCAGCCACTGTCTCTGGTTCTCATTGGTTGGATTGATAGCAGCAGGAGCCATTGGATCCCACTGCTGTCACTCAAATCCAGTGACATGGAAGCCGGGGGGGTGGGGCCAAGTCCTGCTGTATGTGTCAATGGACGCAGCAGCAGGACTCGGGAGCTCGCCCGCACGAGTGTCCCCATGCAATGCGGCTCCCCATGGGGGCACTCAATGCGGAGGAGGAGCCAGGAGTGCTGTCGGGGGACCCCAGAAGAGGAGGATTGGGGCCACTCTGTGCAAAACCCTTGCACAGAGGAGGTAAGTTTAAAATGTTTGTTATTTAAAAAAGAAATAAACAAAGCTTTACAATCACTTTAAGGCCGCTTTCACATGATCGGACCATACAGGTCCGCCTGTCAGTTGACGGCGGACCTGAACGGGCGCTCCATGTTAGCCTATGGAACGACGGATGTAAGCGGAGACATGTCCGCTGACATCCGACCCGGTCCGATTCGCAAAAAGCAGACGGATGGCCCTACATCGGATCGGTCGAGATCTGATGAAAATGGACATGCTGTCCTTTTTCATCCAATCTCTCCCTAGGCAGCAGCGGCGCCTGACAAGCCCCTCCCCGCTCAGTGAGCAGAGAGGGACCTGTCATCGCCGGCTCAGCGGAGATCAACGGAGAGATCTCCCGCTGAGCCGGCGGACCGAAGCGGGCTCCGTGGAAGCGGAGTCCGCCTCATGTGAATGAGGGCTAACACTCATCAATACAAGTATTTACATTGAGCTAACCACGTTTACATATAGAGCTAATACGTCCGTAAAAGGATAATGGTTTCCCTTTAAACATTCAATAAACATAAACTGTAAATATTGAATTGTATAAACTGGTGGGATTAAACTCATTTTGTACACTTCTATTAAAACGGTATTAAACCAAAAAGCAACCATTCATTATATTGCAGCTTACCAATTCTTAGATATGATGGCTGTACTACTTTGAGTTTGAGTTTTTTCCCTTTATTTTACCTGGTGATCTGGCCAGTAAGCTTGTTGTTTTTCAACAGAACAAGCTGTCCTGCAGATGTAGCATCTAGTGGGTTGAGACAAACCATTTAATACTGACAGTGGTGCTTACAATGATCAGTTTTTATTTATTTATGTAGAACTTTTATCTCAAAATTAAAAAACAAAAATGTTGCTTTAACTGCTTAACCAATTCCCTACTTGCCCACAGTCATGTGACATCCGCAGAAACACTCTGTCCCTCCGGGCGGGCGTCATATGACATCCTTGGCTTCCCTGCGGTATAGGGGGCATGCGCGCGTCACTCGGGGCCACGATGTCCTCTGGGCACCCGAGATTGCTGGTGACACACATATCCACGTCCTGTCTGGGGAGAGGAGACAGATCGTGTGTTCCTAGTAAATAGGAACACCGATTGGTCTCTTCCCCTACTCAGTCACCTCCTCCCCATAATTAGAATCACTCCCTAGGTAACACAGTGAACCCCTTGATCGCCACCTAGTGTTAACTCCCTCTCTGCCAGTGACATTTATACAGTAATCAGTGCATATTTATAGCACTGATCGCTGTATAAGTGTCACTGGTCCCTAAATAATGTCAAAAGTCTCCGATCTGTCTGCCGCAGTGTCGCAGTCATGATAAAAATCGCAGATCGCGCCATTACTAGTAAAAAAAATAACAATAATAAAAATGCCATAAATATATTGCCTATTTTGTAGGGCTCTAACTTTTGTGCAAACCGATTAATATATCGCTTATTGCGATTTTTTATTTTTTTTTTTTTTACCAAAAGAATGTAGAAGAATACATATCGGCCTAAACTGAGGAAAACATTTTTTTTGTTTTTTTCAAATTCAGGATATTTATTATAGCAAAAAGTATAAAATATTGTGTTTTTTTTCAAAGTTGTTGCTCTTTTTTTTATTTATAGCGCAAAAAATAAAAACCGCAGAAGTGATCAAATACCACCAAAAGAAAGCTCTATTTGTGGGGAAAACATAGATAAAATGTCATTTCATTTGGGTACAGTGTTGTATGGCCGTGCAGTTGTCATTCAAAATGTTGCAGTGCTGAAAGCTGAAAATTGGCCTGGGCAGGAAGGGGGTGAAAATGCCCTGTATTGAAGTGGTTAAAAAGTGTTAGCTGGAGTTTGGCTTCAATTGGTTAGACTATCTCAATCTGATAGTACATCTAATACTACCCATCCCCCAGGCTGACAATGTTGCTATCCAAAGGTATCTCTGTTTCTCTTTCATCCAGAGTGTAGGCATTCCAATACAGAAGGCGTGTTACTGGCAGGATCATGAACCGAAAACAAAGGGAAAAAATGAAAAAGAATGCAGCCTCCACATTTAATGAATATACAGCATTACAATTTAGGTTTGGCTGGGCTTTGGTGCCGTGTGACCGCATATTTGCAAGCAATAGGGCCGACAGTGCTGTGCCGAGAGCATGCACCTTGCACACTCCCGGAACAGTGACCGACGGCTCACGGAAAGTTCCCGATCGCTGTTTGTGATTGGGACTTTTCCGAACAAGTGACCTCCATGACAGCCAGTCACAGCGGTCACGTGTCCATAAGCCCCACCCCACCTCTCGGAATAGAAAACCCCTTAAAGGACCGGCTACAGCTGGCACCAAGGGGTTAGTACTTCTTTAACTCTTTATGACTCTTAGTTGAGGTCATATTGTCATATGGTCATGGAAAAATTTCAGATCTGGGCAGTAAGGCTGCTTTCACACTGCCCTGTAACAAAAATCTAGTAAAAACGCATATGTGTTTTTGATGCGTTTTCTGTGTTTCCTGGTTTCCTACACCTGTGAATTATGAAACTGTGTCTCAAAAAAGGCACCAAAACACAAACATTTTTGATGAGTTTTTGATGCATTTTAGATGCTCTTTTGTTGTATTTTCCATTAATTTCAATATGGAGCTGTATTTTTGGTGTGGTTTTCAAAAATTCACCAGATGCAGCATGCAGAACTTTTGAATCCACAGCGCAGTGGTTTGAAGAGTCCATAGGATTTAAGGGGGAATCGTTTTGAAATGCTTTTGTTGCGTTGGAAAGGTGATTTTTAGCACGGCAAAAGTGTATACGTGTGAAAGCAGCCCAAGTTATGCATTTATAAATAATCAATTAATAATTCTATTAACGATAAAAATTATACAAAAATGTACATATTCTTTTTAAAAAAGACACCAAAACACAAACATTTTTAATGAGTTTTTGATGACTTTTAGATTCTCTTTTGTTGTATTTTCTATTAATTTCAATATGGAGCTGTGTTTTTGGTGCGGTTTTGAAAAATTCACCAGTGATGCAGCATGCAGAACTTTTCAAAATGCATTGCAACCACAGCGCAGTGGTTTGAACAGTCCCATAGGATTTAAGGGGGAATCGTTTTTGACGTGCTTTTGTCTCGTTGGAAAGGTGTTTTTTAGCACAGCAAAAGTGTATACGCGTGAAAGCATCCCAAGTTATGCATTTATAAATAATCAAATAATAATTCTATTAACAATAAAAATGATATAAAAAATAATTTAAAAAATAATAATAAAAATCATAGTTTTTGTATTTGTATTTCACGGATTCAAGGAAATGTGGGTTCAAAATAATTGTTGTTATGAACACAAGAAACAGAGAACAAGGGTCCTTGAAACATAATTTATTGTCAATTTCCCTTAATTCAGTGCACATATTAAAATTCAAAAGAAGGATTCTTTTGTGGACACATCACAAATAATTGTTTCCTAAAGCTTGAGTAAATACATCGTCATTATGTTGTAAAATATCACACGGAACGCTTCTCTGTCTCGCCGGACAGAAAACCATTTTTTATTTATTTTTATCCTTTTTATTGTCTCTAATGCGTCCAAGCACCACAGAAAGGGTCATTGGATTGTGTTATATATTTCATCTTTTTTATGTGGGACTGTATTCATTTTCCAGGTTTATGCCAGTGACAGACATTCATTAATGTAGGTTCCTGTGCAGTGTATGGAGCATGATGTATGATGGTTTCTTCCTATCTGCCAGGCTGATAAAGAGGTCTGTCATACACAGAGAGCTGATAAAGCTGTGCAGCCCAAAAGAGGCTCATGAGGGAAGACAAACATTTGCATTGTGCAGCTGAGACAACCGCTGGACCGCTAGCTCAGACACGCCGGACAGATTCCTCTTGTGCCGAAAATACTTGCTTGAAACTCGGAAGTACGCAGCCGATAATTTATTGTTGTACAGCAATTTTCAGCAAATGTACATGTCAGGCAAGGCACTCAGCCTTCCAAGCATACAAATGAATGAGGAACACATTAAGGGTCATCTGTGAAACTGCTAAATGTGTTGATTGGTTCACACATGGCCTTGGTTCAGCTTATGTGGATGACAACAAACCCAAGGCTGTAAAGGGAAAATTAAAACTCAACACTCTTGCAGAACTGACTGAACATAAAAGTGATCATTTGTTTTAAGAAAACATTATCCCACCCATATTGTAATCACACAACAATGATTGTGTTCCTTTTAAATTGATTCTTTTTGGAAAATAAAAATCTGGCCCTTTGCAGAACCATTAAATTGTTACTAAAGCCACAGCTGTAAAATCTGTCTGTATATGCAGTAAAGCATGCTTGTTTTACTCACTGTGGAACCTAAGAGGTTAATCCTGTTAATTGCGTAAAAAAACCTGTTTGATCCTGTGTTCTCTGATCCCCCCCTTCTTCCACTGTCTCCAAACCATCTCCTGATCCTACATATACTTTGGAGGCACTTTGCTCATGCTCAGTTTGTTGTGAATTGCTAGAGAGTTTTTTATTTTATTTTAGGAGGGTGCATGTGATCAGCACAGAGCCAATCAACACTGTCCAGACAGAGGTTCAGGGGTCATGCAGCCTCAGCCAGAGAAGAATGAAAACTCCTCCTACAAGCATTAAAGAGGAGTTCAACCCAAAAGTGGAACTTCCTCTCATCTGTCTCCTCCCCCCCTCTGATGCCACATTTGGAACCTTTCGGGGGGAGCAGGTACCCTGTCCCCACTTCTGCCAGGCCTCGCCGCGGTGAGGTACATCAGAGGTCCGTCTCCCTCCTCCTTCCCTCGCCGTCAGGCCAGTAAGAGAGTGCAGCGCGCTTCGCACATGCGCAGTAAAGACCCAGCCATGAAGCTGCGATGCTTCACTGCCGGATTCCCTTACCAGCAATGGCAGCGGCAGCACCCGACAGCTGATGGAAACATCAGCTGTGGTGCCGACTTTGCTGGACTCCAGGACAGGTAAGTGTCCTAATATTAAAAGTCAGCAGCTAAAGAATATGTAGCTGCTGGCTTTGAATTCTTGGAGGGGAGGGCGGAACTCCGCTTTAACCAGACACTCATAGAAGTCACAAGACTGCTACTTGTATATACTGCTGATGAGAAAAGGTATTTAGCAGTTTATATTTACTAAAATAGTTGCATTTCCATGTTCTGTGTACTGTGGGAGACCAGATATAGTGAATGCAGGGTCCTGGGTTTAGTAACACTTTAAATCTGACAAACTGTCATTTTATGTAAAAGTAAAATTGTTGTCAGTAATGCATCTAGCACCCAAGATAAAGAACCCAAATGATTTCACTACCCCTAATGTACTGTGGTGTCTTTACACCTTCTGGATGTATTCAGATTTTACGCATCTTAGCAATGGTGGTAAATTTCTTTAAGAAAAAGCACAATACTTTCCTAATTGGTTAGGGCTGCCCTGAAACTGGTACTACTCCTAGAAGTCAGTCATTGGTATCTTCCAGCATTGGATATGGGTCTTAAGTGTGATAGATAGCAGCCCTCCTGGCAGGAATAAAAACGTGATAGATATACCGTTCATTCACTGCTCTGTCCAAAACATTTTCAGCTATATTTGGTCTTTATACCATAATGCCTTTTTAATGACGTAAAAGGACAGATAGGAACGATTGGAGAATTTCAGCAAACTTGATTTTGCTGTGAAATTGCAGAAATTTCAACAACAAAGAAAAATTCCCAGTTTAACTTACCAGCCAGCCTGCAACAAGCTGAATTGTCCTGTCTAACAGTTCACATTAAAAACAGGGGTTTCGTTTGCACACATTTGCAAACACATGAGTAAGCTCACTAACTCTAAATTTTGAGAGCCTCCATAGTAGGAGTACATTACGGATGAGCTTCGAGTTCGAGTCAAACTCATGTTCGACTCGAACATCGGCTGTTCGCCAGTTCGCCGAACAGCAAACAATTTGGGGTGTTCGCGGCAAATTCGAATGCCGCGGAACACCCTTTAAAAGTCTATGGGAGAAATCAAAAGTGCTAATTTTAAAGGCTTATATGCATGGTATTGTCATAAAAAGTGTTTGGGGACCTGGGTCCTGCTCCAGGGGACATGGATCAATGCAGTGATTTTAATAATGCTTAAAGCGAAACAATAAAAGTGTAATATCCCTTTAAATTTCGTACCTGGGGGGGTGTCTATAGTATGCCTGTAAAGGGGCGCATGTTTCCCATGTTTAGAACAGTCTGACAGCAAAATGACATTTCAAAGGAAAAAAGTCATTTAAAACTACTCGCGGCTATTAATCAATTGCCAGTCCGACAATACACATAAAAGTTCATTGATAAAAACGGCATGGCAATTCCCCACAGGGGAACCCCGAACCAAAATAAAAAAAAAAAAAAAATGACGTGGGGGGTCCCCCTAAATTCCATACCTGGCCCTTCAGGTCTGGTATGGATATTAAGGGGAACCCTGGCCAAAATGTAAAAAAAAAACGGCATGGGGTCCCCCCAAAAATCCATACCAGACCCTTATCCAAGCACGCAACCTGGCAGGCCGCAGGAAAAGAGGGGGCAATGAGAGAGCAGCCCCCCTCCTGAACCGTATCAGGCCACATGCCCTCAACATTGGGAGGATGCTTTGGGGTAGCCCCCAAAACACCTTGTGTTCTTCTCCTTGGGCCGCTCCGCATCCATGATGGCATGGAGGGAGGCTCCCGCTGTGTGACGCTTCTCTCTTCATCTTTTTCTCTTCATCTTCTTCTCTTCATCTTCTTGTCTTCATGTTCCTTTCGGGCCGCTCCACATCCATGATGGCATGGAGGGAGGCTCCCGCTGTGTGGCGCTTCTCCTCTTCTGACGGTTCTTAAATAACGGGGGGCGGGGCCACCCGGTGACCCCGCCCCCTCTGACGCACGGGGACTTGACGGGGACTTCCCTGTGGCATTCTCCATGAGGTCAGAGGGGGCGGGGTCACCCGTTACATAACCCCGCCCCCTTCTGATGACACAGGGAATGCCACAGGGAAGTCCCCGTCAAGTCCCCGTGCGTCAGAGGGGGCGGGGTCACCGGGTAGCCCCCCGTTATTTAAGAACCGTCAGAAGAGGAGAAGCGTCACACAGCAGGAGCCTCTCTCCATGCCATCATGGATGCGGAGCGGCCCAAGGAGAAGAAGATAAGAAGACGCTGCAGAGGAAGATGGCGGACGAGAACACCGGAGGAAGAACCAAAAGAACCAGAAGAAGAAGAAGATGGAGGAAGAAACTGAAGGAAGATAGAAGATAGAAGAAGCATTTAAATAAAAGAATTGTCAAAAACTGTCTCTTGTCATTTTTAACATTTTTGACAGTTTTTTGGTGAAATGGTAGTGTTACTTTTGTACCCCCTTATCATTTCACACAGGGGGGAGGGCCGGGATCTGGGGGTCCCCTTGTTAAAGGGGGCTTCCCGATTCCGATAAGCCCCCCACCCGCAGACCCCCACAACCACCGGGCAAGGGTTGTGGGGACGAGGCCCTTGTCCCCATCAACATGGGGACAAGGTGTTTTGGGGGCTACCCCAAAGCACCCTCCCAATGTTGAGGGCATGTGGCCTGGTACAGTTCAGGAGGGGGGATGCTCTCTTGTCTCCCCCTCTTTTCCTGCGGCCTGCCAGGTTGCGTGCTCGGATAAGGGTCTGGTATGGATTTTTGGGGGGACCCCACGCCGTATTTTTTTTTTATTTTGGCCCAGGGTTCCTCTTAATATCCATATCAGACCTGAAGGGCCTGGTATGGAATTTAGGGGGACCCCCAAGTCATTTTTCTTTTTAATTTTGGTTCGGGGATCCCCTGTGGGGAATTCCCATGCCGTTTTTATCAATGAACTTTTATGTGTATTGTCGGACTGGCAATTCATTAATAGCCGTGAGTAATTTTAAATGACTTTTTTTCCTTTGAAATGTCATTTTGCTGTCAGACTGTTCTAAACACAGGAAACATGCGCCCCTTTACAGGCATACTATAGACACCCCCCAGGTACGAAATTTAAAGGGATATTACACTTTTATTGTTTCACTTTAAGCATTATTAAAATCACTGCTCCCGAAAAAACGGCCGTTTTTAAAACTTTTTTTGCATTGATCCATGTCCCCTGGGGCAAGACCCAGGTCCCCAAACACTTTTTATGACAATACCTTGCATATAAGCCTTTACAATTAGCACTTTTGATTATTTAGTTCATGTCCCATAGACTTTAACGGTGTTCGCGTGTTCAAACAAATTTTTTGCCTGTTCGCAAGTTCTGGTGCGAACCGAACAGGGGGGTGTTCGGCTCATCCCTAGAGCACATATATCATAATAGATAGATTGAGGGCAGGTTTGCCTGGAGGCACAGGGGGCGCACTGGACACCCAGCAAATAGCACAATGGCAGCGAAGGTGTCCCTCGCCAAATAACCAACAGTACAAACAAACTGAAACTGCCCCAACCTATAACTGGCCTTAAAGCCTGTCAACCCCTTCCATGTGCTCCTTGCTGTTGAGGACAGTTCTGGTTTGGGGCAGTTGCCATTTATTTGTACTGTTGGTGTCTTTATTCAACCTACCCATTATGTAACTATATGTAAATTAAGTCAGGCACTCCCTGTCCTTTATTAACCACAGTTGTCCCCCACTCTTGTTCTAAGGGAAGGCTTTGTCAGATTCAATCTTCTCTTCTTCTCTACCATTGCTGTCTGGCCTCCTTACATATAAATGGATGTGTGTTATGAAAACTTATGAATTTTATCATATACAGAAAATTAATGACTACATTGGTGATTCACTAAATCACCAATATCCTCCTCACTTGAACTGCTCTAAAGCTAATGAATGAGGTTACATTTAGGTTAAAAATGAATGAGGTAAAGTGAGGACAATAATGACTCGGGAATGTACTCCCTGGATAGTGAACACGCGTGCAAACACAGATCCACTCATAAAGGTTAAAAATTACAAACTAAAAAAAAAAGTTTTAAATAATTGTATCTCCCCTTTTTTGCATATGTTTTGCAAATAGCAACTTGATAATGAATGAGGTTAAATTTAGCTTTTACCCAATAAGTACATAATTATACTGTCCTGGCATTTTAGGGCCCCAGGAAATAAGATAGGCAGTCAGAATATCAGAGTTGATAAATTTCAAATATACAGTACATACCATAATTTTTAGACTATAACTTTCACACAGACTAAATGATATACACTTTTGTTTCATGTAACTGAATGCATTTTTGCCAAAATTTATGAAGAAAGATTGTTTATTTTCAAATGTTTTATAACAGAAACAGGTTGTAAAATGTATTCGGGTACAGTGTTGCACGACTGAGAAAAATGTTTAACATACATGGGCTTCAAATGGTTAAATGTACACAACACAGAAACACAGTCATTATTTGACACTTAAAACCAAAAACAAAATTGTTCTATATTGCGGTGTACAATCGCTAAATGTGGTGGCTGAATTAATGGGTTTTTTTTGGCCTTTTTTCCCTTTATGTTCACACTTACTGTCTTAGGCTGGGTTCACACTAGTGCGCATTGAATGCATCCAATTAGCATGTCAGGAGATTATGACCAGCTCTCTATGGAGCGTCTTCGGTGCAAATTGCACAGGAGTCCTGTACGTCTTCTTGTCCATTTCAGGTCTGAATTCAGCCAAAAATTCGAACTGAAATCAGACCTGAAGTGTTGAATGGAGACGCACCGGACCCCTGCTGTGAGCTGCTCCATGCTGTGGTGTGAACCCAGCCTTATGCCGCGTACACACGATCGGACATTCCGACAACAAAATCCTGGATGTATTTTTGACGGATGTTGGCTCAAACTTGTCTTGCATACACACGGTCACACAAATGTCGGAGATTCCGAACGTCAAGAACGCAGTGACGTATGACGGGACTAGAAAAAGGAAGTTCAATAGCCAGTGCGGCTCTTCTGCTTGATTCTGAGCATGCATGTAATTTTGTGCGTCGGAATTGTGTACACGTGATCGGAATTTTCGACAACGTATTTTGTTGCAAAATTTGAGATCCAGCTGTCAAATTTTTGTTGTCAGAAATTCCGACAGAAAATGTCCGATGGAGCCTACACACGGTCGGAATTTCCGACAACAAGCTCCCATCGAACATTTGTTGTCGGAAATTCCGAGCACATGTACGCGGCATTAGAGTGTCTAAACTCTGGATGGAGGAGCAACAGAAAAATCTTTGGACAGCAGCATTGTCAATCTGAGCAGAGGGTTTTGTTAGATGTGCTAGGAGATTTAGATGGACTTTAACAATTTCCAGATAACACTTTTATGCAGTTGCAGTAGTTTTTTATTCAGACCTGTTCACACTGTATTGTTGCAACTCTAAAACACATGTGCACATAGTGCTAATGTTCTAAATATGAAGTGTTCACTTCTCGGTGCTGGATGAGGGAGTTTGGGGTGGAGGAACTTGACTGGTCTGCACAGAGTTCTGACCTCAAACCGATAGAACACCTTTGGGATGAATTATGCTGCTTACACACCATCGGACATTCCGACATCAAAATCCTGGATTTATTTCCGACGGATGTTGGCTCAAACTTGTCTTGCATAAATACGGTCGCACAAATGTTGTCCAAAATTCCGAACGTCAAGAATGCGGTGACGTAAAACACGTATGACAAGCCGAGAAAAATGAAGTTCAATAGCCAGTGCAGCTCTTCTGCTTGATTCTGAGCATGCGT
Organism: Aquarana catesbeiana; assembly: GCF_042186555.1. Lineage (NCBI taxonomy): Eukaryota > Metazoa > Chordata > Amphibia > Anura > Ranidae > Aquarana > Aquarana catesbeiana. Next base: position 80,710,734 of record NC_133326.1, on the reverse strand, counting down.
GGAATTTTGTGAGTTGGAATTGTGTACACACGACCGGAATTTCCGACAACGGATCTTGTTGTCGGAAAATTTGAGAACCAGCTCTTAAATTTTTTTTGTCGGAAATTCCGACAACAAATGTCCGACGGAGCCTACACACAGTCGGAATTTCCAACAACAAGCTCACATCGAACATTTGTTGTCGGAAATTCCGACCGTGTGTACGCGGCATTAGAGTGGAGACTACGAGCCAGACCTTCTTGTACAACATCAGTGCCTGACCTCACAAATGCTCTTCTGGAAGAATGGCCAAATATTCCCATAGACACACTCCTAAACCTTATGAAAAGTCTTCCCAAAAGAGTTGAAGCTGTTATATCTGCAAAGGGTGGGCCAACTCAATATTGAACCCTACGGACTAAGGCTGGGATGCCATTAAAGTGCATGTGCATGTAAATGCAGGTCTCCCAATACTTTTCACAATATTGTTTTTATTGAAATCAATGACAGGTACAACTGTTGACATAGTCAATAGACCAGTACTGATGATATAAATTGCCAGTGAAGAGCAGCGGTGCATGGAATTAACTTTTAACCTTAATTTTACAACTAACTACTCTGTGCTCAGTAGATAACCATTCTTTTTTGGGTATATAAGGTTTTATATTCCAATTTCAAGCCTTCCCATCCCTTCTACCTCAACAAGCATGCTAAACATTGTGTTTAGTAGTCAATAAAAATCAATAGTATGAATGACCTGTTCACTTTAAATAGGTATTGCATTCCTACAGTATACATGTCTATGGAAATTCAAACCCATTCGAAGCAGATCAGGAAAAAAGGGTCAGCTACAGGTCAAATGTACCTTTCAATGAATTCTGAATGATTTCAGAAGGGTCTCAAATAGATATTCAGCGGATAGCAGCAACACAATTCAAAGCCTGTCAACACAGGCCCTAACCATGATGACATCTTAAATTATTGCATAATTGTTAGTGCTTCTGCACACCATTATTCTAACACCTAATACAAACTTCTTTAACCACTTGCCCTCCAGAAGATTTTACCCCGTTTATGACCAGACCATTTTTTGCTTTTTTTCAGCACTATGCTATTTTAACTGACAATTGCGCGGTCATGTAATACTGTACACAAATGACATTTATATCATTTTTTTTTCATACAAATATAGCTTTCTTTTGGTGGTATTTGATCACCACTGGGCTTTTGTATTATTTTTTATTATATAAATGTAAAAAATGCAAACATTTGCATGTGCTGGCAGTGATCAGGGGCTGATCTTGCTAACACTGCATTTTTGGGGACACTATACTATTCAGGACACTAGTATAGTACTGATTGTTATCAAGAAACTGATCTGTACAGACACTGTACTAGTAATAGCAGTGATCAATGACTTATAGTCTGGCATCTCTAGTCACACTAATACATTGATCAGTGATAATACTGTACTAATGGTACTGGCTGGGTGACAGGAGTGATCAGGAGGGCAATCGAGGGGTTAACTGTGTGCCTAACCAGTGTCTGCAAGTGTATGTGTGCTGCTTTTATTCACTGATCTGGCTGGATTTCTCTCTTTGGTTTCAGTTCTGAAAAGCAGGAAGAAATCCAGCCAGATCCTCTGTTTACAAACACACAGATGTGTGCTGTGATTGGCAACAAGCAATCAGCAGGTATACAGCCATAATGATTGGCTGTAACCTGCTGACAAATGTGTGCTGTTCCCAGCAACAGCACAGGTCAGCAGGGGGCACACACATCTGCCTCAAAACCAGGAAGTTGACCGATGCATACTGTGCCGCCCTCCCGCAGTGAATGTACTGTGTGTGGACGGCAAGTGGTTAAACCAGACATCCCAAGTCTCCCACGAGGTGCGGAGTCACCAGCACTTGAGGCTTCACCTCACTGAAATGAGTTTGCAACTTCCCTGACATTAGTTTTTGCAGGTTGGGATGTCTGTTAAGGGGACCAAACGCTTTGCCCATTTTTAATTCCTCAAAAAATTGAGTTGAAAGAATATTGCATGGCTCATATGTCTAATAAAAGTGTAATTTTAGACTACAGTCAGCCCACTGTAATAATACTGGCTGGTATAATAAAGAAAAGCAATATTAACCACTTCACGCGGACGTAATGCAAATAGGAGGCCCCACTAGACTGGGCTTTTTTCTGTGGTTCTCCACATATTTGCATATCTCCCTTTGTGCTGGTCTCACTGTGAGCCCTGGCCCCATACTAATGATCGGGAACGGAAACCCAAGATTCTGGGTGACCTGATCGCTGCTGTGTTTTCTTTCTCTGTGAAAGGAGGAGAGAGATACATTGTATTTGCTCTCTCTCCTTGCAGAGAAAAAAAGGTGTGTGTAAAAAAAAAAAAAAAAAATTATAATAATAATAAGACCAATGTCAAACCAAATCAAGATTCGATTTAGGTCAAGGTCAGGGTCAAAGGTCAAGGTCAGGGTCAGTGTTTTTTTTGGGGACAGATTTTATTTATTTTTTTTTAAATTAATGTTAGTGTCAGTTAGTGTCAGTGTGTTTTAGATAGGATAAAAAAAGCAAAATGTGCATTATTGTTTTTGGGCTGCACCACGGGTACATACAACACTTAACAAGAAATATAAAGCTAAATTTAAAAAAATATATTATTTTTTTTTTTTACTATTTTGGGCCTGCTTTCCTTTGTCATTAAAACAATTAGGAGATATCTATTATTATTTCAAACCAAATGAAAGCCCAATTTGTCCTGAAAAAAACAAGGTATAACAAGGTACCTGGATGCACAAAGTAGTTGTGATAGTTACATAGTAGGTGAGGTTGAAAAAAGACACAACTCCATCAAGTCCAACCTATGTGTGTGATTATGTGTCAGTATTACATCGTATATCCCTGTATGTTGCGGTCATTCAGGTGATTATCTAATAGTTTCTTGAAGCTATCAATGCTCCCCGCTGAGACCACCGCCTGTGGAAGGGAATTCCACATCCTTGCCGCTCTTACAGTAAAGAACCCTCTACGTAGTTTAAGGTTAAACCTCTTTTCTTCTAATTGTAATGAGTGGCCACGAGTCTTATTAAACTCTCTTCTGTGAAAAAGTTTTATCCCTATTGTGGGGTCACCAGTACAGTATTTGTAAATTGAAATCATATCCCCTCTCAAGCGTCTCTTCTCCAGAGAGAATAAGTTCAGTGCTTGCAACCTTTCCTCATAACCAAGATCCTCCAGACCCTTTATTAGCTTTGTTGCCCTTCTTTGTACTCGCTCCATTTCCAGTACATCCTTCCTGAGGACTGGTGCCCAGAACTGGACAGCATACTCCAGGTGCGGCCGGACCAGAGACTTGTAGAGTGGGAGAATTATCGTTTTATCTCTTGCGTTGATCCCCCTTTTAATGCATGCCAATATTCTGTTTGTTTTATTAGCAGCAGCTTGGCATTGCATGCCATTGCTGAGCCTATCATCTACTAGGACCCCTAGGTCCTTTTCCATCCTAGATTCCCCCAGAGGTTCTCCCCCCCAATGTATAGATTGCATTCATATTTTTGCCACCCAAATGCATTATTTTACATTTTTCTACATTGAACCTCATTTGCCATGTAGTCGCCCACCCCATTAATTTGTTCAGGTCTTTTTGCAAGGTTTCCACATCCTGCGGAGAAGTTATTGCCCTGCTTAGCTTAGTATTGTCTGCAAATACAGAGATTGAACTGTTTATCCCATTCTCCAGGTCATTTATAAACAATTTAAATAGGATTGGTCCCAGCACAGAACCTTGGGGAACCCCACTACCCACCCCTGACCATTCTGAGTACTCCCCATTTATCACTACCCTCTGAACTCGCCCTTGTAGCCAGATTTCAATCCATGTACTCACGCTATGGTCCATGCCAATGGACATTATGTTGTACAGTAAACGTTTATAAGGAACTGTGTCAAATGCTTTTGCAAAATCCAGATACACCACGTCTACGGGCCTTCCTTTATCTAGATGGCAACTCACCTCCTCATAGAAGGTTAATAGATTGGTTTGGCAAGAACGATTCTTCATGAATCCATGTTGATTACTGCTAATGATATCGTTCTTATTACTAAAATCTTGTATATAGTCCCTTATCATCCCCTCCAAGAGTTTACATACTATTGATGTTAGGCTAACTGGTCTGTAATTCCCAGGGATGTATTTTGGGCCCTTTTTAAATATTGGTGCTACATTGGCTTTTCTCCAATCAGCTGGTACCATTCCAGTCAGTAGACTGTCTGTAAAAATTAGGAACAATGGTCTGGCAATCACTTGACTGAGTTCCCTAAGTACCCTCGGATACAAGCCATCTGGTCCCGGTGATTTATTAATGTTAAGTTTCTCAAGTCTAATTTTAATTCCGTCCTCTGTTAACCATGGAGGTGCTTCCTGTGTTGTGTCATGAGGATAAACACTGCAGTTTTGGTTACTGAAGCCCCCCGATTCACTCGTGAAGACTGAGGAGAAGAATAAATTCAATACCTTCGCCATCTCCCCATCCTTTGTAACCAGATGTCCTTCCTCATTCTTTATGGGGCCAATATGGTCTGTCCTCCCTTTTTTACTGTTTACATACTTAAAGAATTTCTTGGGATTTTTTTTGCTCTCCTCCGCTATGTGTCTTTCATGTTCTATCTTAGCCGTCCTAATTGCACCCTTACATTTCTTGTTGCATTCTTTATAAAGTCTGAATGCTGAGGATGATCCCTCAACCTTGTATTTTTTGAAGGCCTTCTCCTTTGCTTTTATATGCATTTTTACATTGGAGTTAAGCCATCCAGGATTTTTGTTCGCTCTTTTAAATTTATTACCCAATGGGATACATTGGCTAATGCCCTTATTTATTATGCTCTTAAAGCAAACCCATCTCTCCTCCGTATTCTTTGTTCCTAATATTTTATTCCAATTTATGCCTTTTAGCAAGGTTTGTAGTTTAGGGAAGTTGGCTCTTTTGAAATTCAGTGTCTTTGTGCTCCCTTTATGCTTCCTATTTGTGTGATTTATACTGAAACTAATTGACCTGTGATCGCTTTTACCTGAAAGCTGTTACCTAAATTGCCCCGTATTTCCACATCCGTGATCAGGTCTGTATTGTTGGTAATCAGTAGATCCAGTAATGTTTTATTTCTAGTTGGTGCGTCTACCATCTGACCCATAAAATTGTCCTGCAAGACATTAAGGAACTGGCGAGCCTTAAATGAATGCGCGGTTCCCTCCGCCCAGTCTATGTCTAATCCAATTTGTGATAGGAGATCCGTATCGACTTTCTCCCTCAGGTTAGGGGGCCTATAGCATACTCCCAGTATTATTTTCCCCTTAGCTTCATCCCTTTGGAGCTCTACCCATAAGGATTCCACCTCCTCTCTAGCTCCCTCAGTGATGTCATCTCTCACATTCGCTTGTACATTATTCTTGATATATAGGCATACCCCTCCCCCTTTTTTACCCTCTCTATCCTTGCGGTATAGGTTATACCCTTGAATGTTTGCCAGCCAATCATGAGAGCTGTTGAACCAGGTCTCTGAAATTCCCACAAAATCCAAATCCTCCTTGTACAACAGTATCTCTAGTTCACCCATCTTGTCCACCATGCTCCTGGCATTGGTGAACATGCCACATAGTTTAGACCGGTCGCATATTGTCCTCGTATTGGGTGTTTCGAGATGATGATATATATGATTTTACTAACACATGTCAAAGTTGCAAAATTTGCCTAGGCATTAACATCTATTTTACCCTTAGGTGAAAAGGGGTTAAAGTGGTTGTAAACCCCATTCATCATCTTTAGTGTTTACTTATCTCTCTCCAAAGCTCTAAGGGTCATTTATCTCTGGTGCTCTCTTCTTCAGCATGAGTCACTTCTGACAAGTTCCCCAACACAAGAGAAAACATGAGCCGAAAATTTGTGTTGGAGAGGGAGCTAAGCACTGAGCTTGTCTATTCAGCATACAGCTCTGCATGTTCCTTCGTTCCTCTGCCTATATGGAGGGGGGTGTGTCCATTTCCTCCAACCAGCTCTCACACAGTGTAATTGCAGACACTCCACCCACTGCTAAAACAGAAAGAAAGATTTCCAACACAATTTGCACTTTCCAAAGGGTGTAGAAAGGGGAAGACAGCAAATATACAATTAAACCTTATGTAGGAGGATTTGCTTCATCCCCGTGTATCATCTGATGCTGTTAATTTCACTGGCTATATGTGAGGGTTTACATCCACTTTAATAAGCTAGCTGTGAGTCTTGAATGTTACTATTACCCAGGGTTTTTTTTTCTCAGAGAATAGGTGCAGGTTTTCCACCCTTCCAAGTCACACCTTGCCTTCACCCCCTACCCACCTCGGAGTACCATCCCTTGGTTGTACCCCCTACCAACCTCCGAGTACTGCTCCTTTTAGAGAAAACAGAACCAAGAATCATTTTGTGGTGCTAAGTCATTTGTATGAAATTTGTTAATGAGAACATGAAAGGCAGTAAAATAGATCCCCTGCAGCCAGCAACAATACTCCCCAGCAACTATAGATCACATGCAACAAAATACCCCCCGGCAACAATAGATCCACCCCAGGCAACAACAGATCTCCCAGCAGCCAGCATTAATAGATCCTCCAGCAGCCAGGATCATTAGATTTCTCCTTCAACAGTAGATCCCAACCAGCAACAATTGATCTCCAGCAACATAAGATTCTCCCTCTCTCTCAACAATAGATATCCCTAGCAACAATATATCTCCAGCAGCCAGCAGCAATGGATCCTCCAGCATACTCCAGCACTCCTTGGCATTACATACATGCAGTGCTGGAGGTGCCATAACTGTGTTTCCCTGCGTACCCACTGATAAAAGCCCTGCTATTACCAGATCACAATGTTATCTGTAAAAACATTGCTGGAGTTGTATTAAATAAAACAATATTAAGCAATTTTTAGCTCTTGATTTATAAGACTTGCTATTTCCTGAATCACCTGTGCATATACAGATAGTCATTTTAATAAAGATTGTTTTACATGGCATCCATTAAGGAAGAGGGGTCAGCGCAGTATCCTGACCTGGTGATTCATGCCAAGTCAAGTGAAGCAAAAGAATTGCATGTCTGCTTAGCAAGCCCCTGCTTTAATTGGTAATGATAGCAGGTATTCTCAGTAAAGTCATTGCTAAAAGAAAACAAAAAGTATCCAATATAGTAATTTATTACCAGTCAGTGGGTTTTGCACACTGGGTTGCTTTACCCCTGCAGTGGCCAGAGAAAGCAAAAAGGTACTCTAACACTTAGCCGAAAATGGAAGTCCTGCTGCTAGCAGAGATGCATGGTGGTCAAATGATTGCCTATGCCATTAGCTTGGTAATGTTTTCTCTATTGTAAACTCAGATCCCTGTGTTCCTTGTGTGCATCAGCTGCAGATTGAAGGCTTTCTAGTTTGTGTTCTATTTATGCTGCCAATCTCTCCTCTTCTATCCACCAAGTGAATTTTAAGGAGCCAAGTTTTTTTTTTTTTCCCTCATTGCTGACAGACATCTGTTGAACAAACTGTGTCCTCTGACACTGAAAAGGGAAAAAGCGATGTTTTTATTTAAAACATCAACATGACTTTTTTAAGTCAATCTAGTTTTAGTAAAGATTATCTAATTTATAGTCTTATATATGATTTCAGAAAGGTGAAAATTGTTTCACCGTTTTATATAAAGTACAGTATATATTTATTCACAGCATATGCATATATACAATGTATAAAATTATAGATACCTGTTCTCTCTAACTGACAAAGAACAGGAGAGCATTTAAAAATGTTGACATTTTATGCGAATAGCTTATTGCTTTACAGCATTACTAAAGAACCAGTTGTGCTTATGCTGTAGTTTGATTTAACTGAATAATAGTAGTAGTAGTTCACATCATTACTTATTGCTTAGTTGCCTAACAGAGTTCAGAGCCAGGAAGAGGACAAGGCATCCCTGCAGTGAAGATTTCTCCAGGATCCAGCTGCCTGCACATACTTCATTACAGCAATGAGTCAGCATGTGGCCAGTAGAAGGTTTTGACAGCCCTGTAAAGAGAGTCCGGCTGCATATAAGGCTTGTTTTGACTGCTCTATTTTAGAAAGTCAATATGTTCTGGTAAGCAAGTGTGCCCATGGGAGTGGTGGGAGCACTTAGTGGTGAAACATGTCACCTTGAATATTGGTACTTTTGCACTTCAGCACTTTTATTGGAGAAGACCCAATGGACTCTTTGCACATCACTTATTTGTGAACTTTTTATCACTTTAGATGTTTTTATTTGCACAGGATTATTTATTTGCATGTGGACATATATGAACTAAAGCGCTGCACTTTTTTATACTGACACTCTACTTACCTATCTACAGTCAGGCTCTAGATATGGTACTAGACAGCCTAGCAAACCTCATGTTATTGATAAGTTGAATCACCGTCATAGCTGCCTACTGTGAGCAAAGCAATGCTGTTTCGGGTGATTATAATTATCATGAAGACCCCCCCTTTACATTGTACTTTTGCAAAAAATTCTCTTAGATCAGCCTGTAATATGTTACCAGGTCCAGTACATAAAGAAAACAATGCTAATACTGTGGGGTTGATTTACTAAAGGCCTAGCGACTACTTACTTAGCAAAATGAATATGATTGGATATGGCTTATGGATATGATTAGTAAATAGGATGCAGCTTATTGGATTGAAACCCATTGTTTACTTTGAAAAACCAATCATGTGTCAGTGTCAAGATGCCAAGTGCTGGTATACTGTAACAGCCATGACCAGATATGTATGGATCTGCACAGAGATCACCATATTCAATACTAAATATTTGTAATGGGGTTAATTTAGGAAACAGCCCAAATGACAAGCATGGCAGTAAATACAAACATCCAATACACCAAAAAAAAATGCAAAACCCAATGAAAATAAACAGTGGAAGTGTACTAAACTGAACCAAACTATGTACAGATGGCAGGATAAACAGGGTAGGAGATGGAACAGGAACAGGATCACAGGTTATAAGGAGCAGAGCAGATGGGGGGGGGCACAGGCAAAACACTGAGGCATTGTGGAACAGTAGAGGAGGGACTAAATATCCTCCCAGCAGCCAGCATCAGGTGAAGACAAATTGCTGGGATCTGCTGGCTGCTGATGGACACCAGGACTGGAAACCACAGTGCCACCAGCAGATGATCTGGTTCCTGTCATCCAGGGGATTTGAAAAACACACATTATTAAATAATTGAATTGAACACAGCTGTACCATGTAGCTAAATAAACATTGTAAAGTCTGTACTTAGTTTGTAAATCACCTTTTTGGACGTGAAATCCAAGTTGCGTACCATGCTGTGTGGTTGATTTACTAAAGGCAAATAGACTGTGCACTTTGCAGTTGCCCTGTGCAAGTCCAGTTGCTTCAGAGCTTAGCAAATGAGGTAAACCTTCACTTTGCAAAGAATACCCAATTACATGCAAGGAAAATAAAAAAAACCCACCATGTTGCTTGCATATAATTGGATGATGGAAGTCAGCAGAGCTTTTACTCATTTACTAAGCTCTGGACAAATGCACTTGCAGAGGGCAACCACACTTTGCAAAGTGTACAGTCTATTTGCCTTTAGTAAATCAACCCCAGTGTGTTTGTACAAAAATGTGTTGTTGATATATTACAGAACATCTGTAATTGTATTTTGGTACTAGGATAAGGGCTATTGCATGGTTAGGTCAAAGGATACACTTAGATGATAGCACTGGGTTTAGTTTAGCGGTTAGGTCTAGGGTGAAGATTAGGTGTTAGGATTAGAATCTAGCTTGAGGACTAGGGTTAAACCAAGGTTTAGGGTACAGGTTGGGTTGAAATGTTAGACGTTAGCGTTAATGGATGGGTTGAAGTTTAGATTTAGGAGTTGGAAGTAGTGTAATTTAGTTAGTCTTAAGTTTAAGTGCAGAATCTGAAAAATGAAAGATCCGACATAAACAAATGCTTTATTTTCGTTTTCGTTGCTACAACAGTTCGATATAGATAGGAGATTCGACATGATGATGACAATAACAATCTGTGTCCATCAAACCTGTGGTCGAATGTGCCTAACCTTAACTCTATTAGTCCAACATTATTTTACATCGAGAGAAAAGATTCGACATAGAGAGAAAAGATTTGACGTAGGGGAGAAAAGATGAATAAAAATAATGATGATGAATGTTATTGGCTGATTGTAACCAAACAGGAGGAGCAGTAAAATAGCTAGAACTAAGAACACACGTACTTTGGCTTATGGTGTCTGTTAAAAGTTCTAAGAAGATGCGACGGAGCAGGTAAACTATACGGCATCCTACAGTTTATCTGCTCCAACGAATCTTCTTTGAACATTAAAATAGACACCATAATCCTTCAATGACAGATTCGACCTTAACTTGGATTTTCGTACAAATGCAATTTTTAACGAAAAACGAAATGAATAAAAACTAATTTCGGGAGTAACTAAATACATTTATTTTTCAGACGAAAATGAAATTCAGAAACAAAATATTTCAGTGTGCACATGTCTACTGGCTATCAACTTCCTTATTTTAGTTCCATCGTACGTCATCACGTACAAATCCGACGGACTTTGGTGTGATCGTGTGTAGGCAAGTCCGTTCATTAGGAAAGTCCGTCGGAAGTCCGCTGAAAGTCCATCTGTTAGACCGTCGGACCAGTCCGGTCGAAAAATCCGCTTGTGTGTATGCGGCATAAGTGTATAAATACTGTGCATTAGAACATCTTACCAGCTATTACCATCAATGGCAAACACATAAACTCATAATTCTCCAGTTCCTTTATATTATAAATTCATGTACTGTAAACCTCAATGTAAAAAACAACTACTTACATTTTTAGAAGCCCAATAAATTCATGTCATATATATATATATATATATATATATATATATATATGTGTTCAAAATCCAAAGCAGAATGAGCGTCAACAAATTCAGAAGGGCAAGTGTCTTAGTTCAAACTCAGATAAGCCTCAAACAGCAATCAATGGCTCAGGTATATTAGGCCGTATCTGTCCTGTAAACTACAGGCAGTCCCTGTGTTACAAACACGATAGGGTCTGTAGGTTTGTTCTTAAGTTGAATTTGTATGTAAGTAAGGAACAGGTACATTTCTTGTTCATACATCACAGGACACAGAGACTTGATAATTACTTAGTGGGTTAGATAGTGTGTGATTGGACACTGGCAAGCCTAATTACAAGGCGCGTTTCTCCCCTATATAACCCCTCCCATATGGAGAGTACCTCAGTTTTTTTTTCACCAGTGTCTAAGGTGGTTGGTTACGCTAGAAGATGTGCTAAGAAGAAAGCTCTGCTTGATGATCTCTGCGGGGGCCTAGGAGCTATACTACCGGATCCATACCTCGGGCCAATATATACGCCTAAGATGGATGGTACCCAGGCCTCGTGTGCGAAGAAACAAGGTTTTTCTGTAATGTATCTCTTTGAGGACTATGCTCTGGGATCCAGTGCTTTGGTGCACAATTTAAGTTGCGTGAAAAGTTTTTCTGGCAGAGTCTTCTACAGGTCCAGGGAATAGGATCCTGTGAGTAGGAACCGAGAACCCTGATGGTTGGCACAACGCTACCCGCCGTGATGGGTGAAGGTTGGATCTGTCTGCTATCAGCAGTCCTGCAACGGGGATAAGGTAAGTGAAGACAATCCTAAAGTATACACATTATGGATTATCTTCTTTTGAGTAGTTGCATGTCTTAAATGGTTTCCACCACTAGAGGGAGTAAGAACATACCTGGTGTATACTTACATGCCATCCAGGATACACACTCAGTGAAGCTGGTCTAAGAAGCCACTCACCTCCTCCGCTGCAGGCTCTGCCACATAATATACTGAAGAGGGGGGGGATCCCACTCTGTCCGGGGGTCCTGCTCAGTTCTCAGAGAATGCCCTTTCTTCCCCCTCACCCCCGGCCGCCACCATGTCAGTCCTACGTGCGCGCAGGGGGCGCACTTTTACTGTGATTTTCGTCGGGGAAGGAAGGGGGCGTGGTTGCGGCGCCGTGCAGCGTGAACAGTGTACCAGTGCACAGGTGCAAACTGGCTATGTTTAAAGCCCAGTACGCCAGAGCTCCTGTAAGCAGTGGGACACAGAGCTGTGGGCAGTAAGCATCTCAGTGGATTCGGATCTAGGCATACCTAAGACACCTCCTTGGCATCAGGTTGTGCAGACTGAGCTAATGTTTATATTGTAAGACCAGGGCACAGCAGTGATTGCATTTGTACTAGTACCTCTGCTTTGCAGCTTAGGACTATGTCTCCTCGTAAGAGGGCTTTAGTGGGAGGTAAAAGAGGCACTAAGAGATCACTGCCTACTTCTAGGGGTTCTGGGCATGCCTGCAGGATTCCATCCCCCCCCCCCTGAAAGACTGAAGGCAGCCTCACAGGATGAGTCTGTGCCCCTGTCAGGCTTTGCAGTCTCTCCCAATGTTACAGTCCCTGTATATGTCACTGAATACAATATGAAGGCTGCATTGGATAGTTTGGAAGGTAGGATTAATACTTTTATCACAGCTACCTTAAAGAGTTGCAGAAAAAGGGGTAGATCCCGTCCCTCTGCTTTAGGTTCCCTATCTGATGAGCATTCTGATAATGAAATATCCCTATCTGGGGATGGGGATCATGAGCAGTCGGACGATTCAGGGGAAGAGGAGAAGCTCTCTTCTGCCTCCCAGGCCCTCAAAGTACAGGTGCAATACTTTACTGAGTTGGTGCGTACCACATATAGATTTCCCTCTGCTGAGGCTGCCAAATCCTTTGTTGCCTCCCTGGGATACCGGAAATCCCCACAGGCTGCATATACCTTCCCATTTCATCCCTTATTGGAGAAGTTGTATGATGACTGGGGTCACCCAGATAAACTATTTTCTCCTTCTAATGCCCCGTACACATGATAGGATTTTCCGACGGAAAATGTTCTTGTTGTCGGAAATTCCGACCGTGTGTAGGCTCCACCGGACATTTTCCATCGGAATTTCCGTCACACAAAATTTGAGAGCTGGTTCTCAAATTTTCCGACAACAAAATCCGTTGTTGTAAATTCCTATCGTGTGTACAGAATTCGACGCACAAAGTTCCACGCATGCTTGGAATCAAGCAGAAGAGCCACACTGGCTATTGAACTTCATTTTTCTCGGCTCGTACGTGTTGTACGTCACCGCCTTCTTGGCGTTCGGAATTTCCGACAAGATTTGTGTGACCGTGTGTATGCAAGACAAGTTTGAGCCAACATCCGTTGGAAAAAAAACATAGGTTTTGTTGTCGGAAAATCCTATCGTGTGTACAGGGCATAAGAGGTTTTCTATGCTTTATCCAGTAGAGGAAAAATTCACCAAAAAAATGGGAGGTGCCAGCAATAGATGCGGCTATTTCTTGTGTGAATAAAAGCCTGACCTGTCCTGTGCACAATGCTCAGGGGTTCAAGGATCCAACTCATAAGAAGCTGGAAACTTTATTTAAAGCCCCCTTTTCTATGGCTGGCGCTGTGGTCCAGCCCGCGGTTGCAGCAATCGGCATGTGCCAGTTCCTCAAGGAACAAATGAAGTAGGTACTTAACCTCCTTCCCACTGAGGAGGGTGAGGTTTATGCAGACCTTCCTAAGGCCTTATGTTTTGCGGTTGATGCCATTATGGATTCTGTTCAGCAAGCATCCCACCTTTCCCTCCTGCTCGTACACATGCGCAGGGCCCTTTGGCTTAAGCATTGGGCAGCTGAAGCTTCGTGCAAAAGATATTTGACTGCGTTCCCATTTTATAGGGAACGCCTGTTTGGGGATGACCTGGACAAATACATCCAGAAGATTACCGGGGGTAAAACCACGTTGTGAAAAGAGAGTAAAAACGTCCCACATTTAGACATTCTCTGTCCCCAGCCCCAGGAGCCTCGTCCTCCAGGCAGTGGCGACAGCCTCCACAATCCAATACTAGGGGAAAGGTCCAAGGCCAAGCCCAAGGGCAAAAGAAGTCTTGAGGTTCAAGATCTGTTAAGCAGAACCCCAAAACCTCCCTATGAAGGGGCGTCCCCGCTTGGCCGAGTGGGGGGAAGGCTGCTGCAGTTTGCAGGCGCTTGGCGGGAAGAGATTCAGGACAGATGGGTAACCTCCATGGTGTCTCTGGGCTACAAGCTGGAGTTCCGAGAGTTCCCACCTTCTCATTTCCTAAGGTCAAGAGTCTCCAAGGATCCAGAAAAAAGAAGACCCTTGCTTCTGGCCTTAGAACGTCTACTATCCCAAGGGGTGATTATAGAGGTGACCCCAGAGGAGCAAGGCTCAGGGTTCTACTCAAACCTCTTTACGGTTCCAAAACCAAACGGGGATGTCAGACTTATTCTAGATCTAAAAGACCTGAATCAGTTTTTAGACATTTGTTCTTTCCGCATGGAATCTATCCGCTCGGTAATTTCCACCCTTCAGGGGGAGAATTCTTGGCATACTAAGGGCTCGGGGAATAACAGTGACAGCTTATCTGGACGATTTGCTTCTTGTAGAACAATCCGTAGCATGCTTAGACCGCAGTGTGCTCAGCACAGTAGAGTACTTACAGTACCTAGGCTGGGTCCTCAATCTAGAAAAATCTTCCTTAAAGCCCCTAAAAAGGCTGGAGTATCTGGGCATGGTCATAGACACAGTCCAATGCAGAATATTTTTACCCGGGCCAAAGGCCAAATTCAGAAAAGATTTGGTCCGGGTAGTCATGAAAAGGAAGAATCCCTCCATTTGGCTATGTATGAGACTATTAGGGAAGATGGTGGCTCTTTTGAGGCTGTCCCTTACGCTCAGTTTCACTCAAGGCCTTTGCAGAGCAGCATCCTCTCTGCCTGGAGCAAGAGGGTGCAAGCCTTGGATCTCCCAATGTGCCTGTCTCTTTGGGTATGCCAGAGCCTCAATTGGTGGCTGCTGAACAAGAATCTGCCAAAAGGAAAATCTTTTGTTCCTGTTGCTTGGAAAGTGGTAACCACAGATGCCAGCCTAATAGGCTGGGGAGCAGTTCTGGAAGAAGCTTCCACCCGAGGAAGATGGTCCAGAGCCGAAAGGCTCTTGCCCATCAACATTCTGGAGATTCAGGCAATTCAGCTAGCCCTCAAGGTCTGAACTTGCAGTTTGCAGGGTTGTCCTGTCCGGATACAGTCCGAAAATGCTACGGCTGTGGCAAATGTCAATCACCAAGGGGGCACCAAGAGTCTGGATGCCCAAAAAGAGGTGAATCACATTTTTTCATGGGCAGAGAGACATATTCCTTGCCTATCTGTGGTCTTCATCCCAGGGGTAGAAAAGTAGCAGGTGGATTTCCTGAGTCGCCAGCAGCTGTGCCCAGGAGAATGGTCTCTACATCCCAACATATTTTAGGCCATATGTTGAAAATGGGGCACCCCAGATGTGGACCTGTTGGCCTCCAGGTTCAACAAGAAACTGGACAACTCTGTGTCAAGAACAAAGGATCCGATAGCACAAGGGTCAGATGCCTTAACGATTGCATGGGATCAATACTCTCTGATCTATGCGTTCCCTCCAGTTCTGCTTCTCCCATGATTCCTTCAGAGGGTCAAAAGGGAAGGAAAGCCGGTAATTCTGGTGGCTCCGGCTTGGCCCATGTGACCTTGGTATGCGGAGATCATAAAGATGGCAGAGGGAAGACCTTGGGTTCTTCCGCTCCACCCAGATCTACTCTCGCAGGGTCCAATATTCCATCCTGCCTTACAAAGTCTAAATTTGACTGTTTGGCGGGTGAGACCCACATTTTAAAGGGTCCTGGCCTCTCTGGGCCAGTCCTGTCCACCCTGGTTAATGCTAGGAAATGACTTCCAGGCTCATCTACTACAAAATCTTGCCTTGCCTTTCTCCAATTAGGCGTAGAAATGAAGCTGGCCTTGAGAACTATCAAGGGCCAGATCTCGGCCTTGTCAGTATTCTGTCAAAAACTACTTGCCTCTCATTCCCTCGTATGGGCCTTTGTTCAGGGAGCACTACCCTTGAATCTGCCAGTTAAGCCTCCTGTGTGCCCATGAGATCTGAATTTGGTTTTGTCTGTTTTACAGGAACAACCTTTTTAACCATTGCACCAAGCTTCTTTAAATCATTTAACAAAGAAGTTGGTGTTTCTGGTAGCCATATCCTCGGTTAGAAGGGTATCAGAATTAGCAGCTCTTTCTTTAAAGAGCCATATTTGATTATTCACAAAGACGGGGTGGTGCGCCCTCACCCGACTTTTCTGCCTATAGTGGTTTCAGGATTCCATTTGAATCAAGATGTGGTCCTACCGTCCTTTTTTCAAGATCCGCAGTCCGCGGAAGAAGAGTTGTTACACTCTTTAGATGTTGTGAGAGCAGTCAGTATCTATCTGCAGGCAACCGCTCAGATACGAAAGACTAATTGTCTCTTTATTCTGCCAGGGGGCCCCAAAAAGGGCCAGGCAGCATCGAAATCCACTATCTCTAGTTGGATTTGACAAGTTATTATTCAGGCTTATGGTGTAAAGAAGAAAGTTCCTACTTTTCAGGTTAAAGCGCACTCTACTAGAGCAGTTAGTGCTTCATGGGCAATGCATCACCAAGCCTCCATGGTTCAGATCTGCAAGGCTGCAACTTGGTCTTCAGTCCATACAGTCACTGGTTTCTATCAGGTGGATGTAAGAGGGCATGAGGATGCCGCCTTTGGGGGCAGTGTGCTGCAGGCAGCAGTATCGTTCCTTTAGTCCGTTGGCGGTCTATGTTTTTTTCTGATCTGTGTCTCCCTCCCCTCAATTTGGGCATTGCTATAGGACATCCCAATAAGTAATTATCAAGTCTCTGTGTCCCGTGATGTATGAACAAGAAAATAGGATTTTTAAAATACAGCTTACCTGTAAAATCCTTTTCTTGGGAATACATCACGGGACACAACCGTAACTCCAGCCAAAAAAATAACTTTTACGTTTTTTTGGATAGCACAGGGAAGGATAACACCCCTATAACGTTTATTTTGCTGTCTGTGCCCCTGTTCAGAAGATTACACCTCACTTTCTGTCCCTATGGCTATTCAATTTTGAAAACTTTGGGTTGTTGTGAAAACAAGGATTGTTAATAAAGCTTTAGTGGAGACACCTTTTTCCCTTAATAACTTATACAGGAGTGAATTTCCCTTCCTATGGGTAGATTTCCTCTCACTACCTGTTGTCTCCCTCCATTTGTAAGTATGAGTCATATACAAGTCGGATGTTTGTAGCTAGGCATGGGCTGAACGCCACCCGGTTCGGTTCGCACATCGGAAAAGTTCTGAACGGAATAACGAACCCCATTGAAATCTATTGGACCTGAACTGAAAAGATCAAAGGTGCCCATTTTGGAGGTTTATATGCAAATAATTTGGCATAAAATGGTTATGCGGTCCAGCTACTGCCCTGGGGGACATGTATCAATGAAAAAAGAGTTTGTAAACATTTTTAAATGAGCAGTGATTTACTGGTACTTAAAGTGAAACCATAAAAATGAGAAATAACAATAAATAATGTAAAAATCCTTTAAATATAGTGCCTGGGGAGTCCCCTTGGTCTGCCTGTAAAGTAGCACATCTGTACCATGTATAGGACCTGCTGCAGCAATAATGACATTTATAAAGACAAAGAAATGAAATTTGCCCTGCAAGCCAAACTAAATGCCCGTTTGGAAAGTACACTTATTGCAGGGCAGCCCAGTAGCTCAATTGCATACTGGGCAAGTTCTGGCTAGTGGTCTATTCTCATAACCCAGTGACCCAGTGGATCTTCAACTGGAAAGCTCTCCATGTCTGTTTTCACCTCTAGATAATATCCCACCATATGATGCAGACGCTGCAGATGAGATTTGTAAGTTGACAGCCCTGGGCGCCGACATTGTGTCACTGATGCATGCATTGTTACGGCTCACCATCCTTGTCGCCTCCTCAAATGGTGACAGTACAGTGCATGCATCTTTTATCAGCAGCTATTGGCGTGGGAAAAAAAAGCGGCCTGAGCCTGTTGTTGTGCCACACTCACACAGGCACTCGTTGAAAGCCCTCTGCTGCATGAGCAGGCACTGCAGCATTGACAAAGTCGAGTCCCAAGAAAGAAATGCTGCACCACCAAATTGGGCACATGTGCCAGGCATGACACATGTGTCAATATTCCCTGTATAAGGGTGGACAGGAGGTTTGTGCCATTATCGCACACCGCCATTTCTGGCTCCAGCTGGCATGGCTTGAACCACCTCTGGGTGTCAGGAAAGGATTCACCTGCTGGTGGAACTGTGGCTCCCAGATCTATAGGCTGTAGTTCTGGTGTCCACGAGCGGGTGTCTCTCAGAAGTCAGAATCTGACATCATCTCCTGCAATCAGTCATCACCTGATGCTAATTGCATGAAGTGTATTTAAACCCTGTGCATGCTACTCCTCACTGCCTTGGGGTTGTCTCCATGTGCCCCTGACCTGTGTTCCAGTGTTGCTGTTTCCTGTTCCTGGACCCTGATCCCTACCTTGCAGCCTGATCCCTTCCTACCTGCTTATTCCATCTCCTGTTACCCTCTCCCCATCCTGTGTGGTTCCCAGCTCCCTCTGCTGATCTCCATAGTATGAGCCTGGCTCTGTTACGGTTTGTTTATCCCGCTTTCTGTATATATTTGGTTTGGGCAGTTGTTCGTTGTATGTCACTATTGTTGGGTTATCTGGTTTGATTTGCACAGTTTTAGTATACTGGAAGCGCGTTTACTTTTGTGTTATTTACTTATTTTAAAATAAATTAAATTATTCTACACTCTTCTCGTGCCTGATATTCTCTGTGGCAGTTCACACATTTCTGGTCACACCGGTTCCTGACACTGGGCCTGCCCCTGCAGAGCTGCAAGAATCTCTGCTCCAGTGTGGCTCCTGTCCCCTACACAGACCAGCTGAAGCACTGCATGGTAATTTTTACCCTGACTCACTGAATAGCCCCTTGAATGCTTAGGAAGTACTGCTGGTTCATAGGACAATTCAGAAGAGGAGGGCATGGAGGAGGAGGAGGGGGTGGAGCTGACAAATCTTGCATCATTACTACTAGCTGTATGGAGATGTGGTGGCACAACAAGCTGCAGCACTGAGCCCAATCCTGCATCCTTCTGAGTTGCAAGCAGAGTTACCCAGTGTGCTGTGAATGAAATATATTGTCCCTGACCATGCTTGCTGGACCATGTGTTAACAGAAACGTGAACCTTGCTGCTGACTGCCTTACCCAAAGATGCCACAACGTTGCCTTCCACATGATGGTACAGAGCTGGAATGGCCTTACAGGCAAAGAAATAGCGACTGGGAACATGCCATTGTGGTACAGTACATTCTACTAATTCATGGAAGGGGGCAGAATCTAAAAGATGGAAAGGTCAGGAGTTGTAAAGCCAGTAGCTTTGACAAGTTCGAATTTAGTCACTTGGAATGTGGGTGGCAGTGACTGTATTTTTTATTTTTGCTGCAGCAATTGGGACAGAGAAATTTGCCTGCTATAGTGTACAGTTGGTGGTGTGCTACCGGCAGATGCGCTGCAAGGACCTGTGACCCCCCCTCTCCATACCATCATCCCTGTCAGTAAAGACTATAGGGAGGTCATGAGGTATAGCGAGGGTAGACCGGAAAGGTGAGGAGGAGCAGAATTGTGTCCCTTTTGTGTGGCTTTCAGGTGCTCTTGCCAACGAGCTGAGTGGTAGGAGGTTAAATGCCTTGTCAAGCATGTGGTACCCAAATGGCTGGTGTTTTTTCCATGCTTGATCTGCTTGAGGCAAAGTTTGATTGCAACAGTGCGATTGGCTGCACATGTGCTAAAAAAGGGCCAGACAGCTGAGCTGTTGAAAGTGGACTGGGAGATAACATCTCCACAATCTAGTGTAATAGGGTGGCTGCTCTCTACTCTTCCATGATGGCTAACTCATTGGGGTTGTGCCTCACCCTCACTTTCCTCCTCTACTTTATCTGGCACCGAAGTCACGTCAGTGACCTCATCATCATCTCCTCCATCCTCATCATCACTAGAGCCAACTTGGCAATATTCTGTGGCTGAGGGAACATGACTGCCAATTTATTGTTTACCAGTGTTCTCTGCTCTCTATAGGCTCATGTTCCTACCTTTCTCAACCTCAGAACCATCATCTAAATCAAGTAATGTCTGTGCATTGTCACTGAGCAAGTGGCTGAGGCTGTGTTCAAATAACTAATCTGACACCTTCATGCCTGATGCTGGGGCTATGGTAGGAGTAGCTGTGGAGGAGGCAAAATAAACCACTCTGGCAGCTGCGGTGGACTGTACACTAATCTCTGCTTAGATGATGGAGGATGAGGAGGGTTTAGTAAGCCAGTCCACCATCTCCTCTGCATGATGTGGTTGGATAACACGGGAAACATCAGTAAACAGAGGAAATGATTCCCTGCCTGAGGACGGACCACGTCCACCTTTTCCTGTGGACACAGATGCTTCTGGCCCCCTCACAGTGCCATGGGGATGTCTGCCTCTCCTTGTTGGCCTCCCAGACATGATGGGGGAGGGGGGTTATTAACTAAATGTAATAAAGATGGGGAAATGTGTACATGGATGCACTTTGATCAATGGAAAGTGGTATTTGGTGTACTTTAACTTGAGTACTAACCACACAGACACACTACACTGAAACTCTACAAAATACTGCAGTAAAACTGCACTGATGCATTACAATATACTGCTTTAAACATGCACTAACGCACTATCATATACTGCTGTAAACGCGCACAAAGCACTGTGGTAATCGTGCAATAATGCACTGAAATATACTGCATTAAATGTGCACTAACTCATTGAAATTTACTGTGGTAAACATGCACTAATGCACTGAAATATACTGCACTGAAATATACTGCGTTAAACGTGCACTAACGCACTGCAATATACTGCGGTAAACGTGCAGTAATGCACTGAAATATACTGCGTTAAATGTACACTAACACACTGCAATATACTGTGGTAAACTTGAAAAATTGGACTGAAATATACTGCAGTAAGTGTGCACCAGCGCACTGAATTATACTGCGCTAAATGTGCACCAGCACACTGCAATATACTGCGGTAAACGTGCTATAACACACTGAAATATTTATGCGTTAAATGTGCACTAATGCACTGCAATATACTGCGGTAAAAGTGCAATACCGCAATACTGCAGGAAACCTGCCCTGACAACTTAATAAAATGAAACTAAAGTAAAAATTAATGGTCACACTACACTCACGCTTTACTATTACTAAAAACACACTAAACTGATACTTTACACTCACAATAGAATCATATTAGCCCACTATAATAACTTGCTAGTAGCACTGAACAGAGCCCTGTTCTATCTCTCGCCACGCCAATATCACACTGCAAATGGCCACTATGGGAAGAATATTTTTATAGTGTGGGGTGGGACTAAGAGCAATGAGCCATGATTGGATAGAGTCATCATGACAGTGTCCAATCATGGCTCTGACAGTGCTATATGCCCTGACTGGACAAAGCTTTCATTGCTTCAGGGATTCTAATGCACAGTGCATTGTGGTCGTTCGGCGGGCGAACAAACGGTCGAATGCCCTGATGATGTGTGTTCGTCAAACAGGCAAACAGCCAATATTTGGCCTGAACTCATGCTCGTGCTGAACAATTCGCCCAACACTATTTGTAACTTGGGGACTGCCTGTAGTGGCTCTAGAACCTGATTGAAGTGTATGGAGGAAGTGAATGTTGAAAATCAATTCTGCCCATTTTTAGAGCTACTAGACAAGGGATTTGTCAAATAAAGTGCAAAAGAAGCTGGGCACTGACATGGGGGACAGGTACCAATGCAAAAAGAAATTTACAAAAATGCTATGCAGTGGGGAGAGGGTGCCTGTTTTTACGGGAATCAAGAGTGACAGGGAAAAAACACTATTCTTTTCAATTAAATACATGAGGGGTGCCTTTAAGCCTTTAAGAACAGTACAATTGTCATAGACAGTATCAGTTACACCATATTCTGTCATCACCAATTTTGGATGTGTAATTGATTTTTTCACTTTTACATTATTGCTTGGCTTGATCACTGCGACAACACCCTGAATCAATTTATGCCAACTTGAAAAGATAGTTTTGGCTGTAACACCTGATTTTTTAAGCAGTGGTAATAGGTCTGAATTTAATCATGGAGGCAGTGGCAGGCATCAAAAGATGGCAGCAGCTGATAATTCTGGCAGGACAAAAGAGGTGGTAGATGTTACAGGTCAAGAGAGGTTGCAGTAGCTTGGAATGGTGGCATAGGCAGGTCAGGAGAAGTGGCGGGAGCTGGTAGTGGTAGCAGAGGCAAGCTAACAGGAGTGGCAGGAGGGTCAGGAGTGCATTTTTTGCTCCCTCTTGGATGGTAGCATGAGATCTGCAATATTCCACTTGTATCGGGGATCCAAAAGGTTGGCCAACCAGTAATGGTCCCCCATGGCATTAATCATGGGGTTCTTGCAAAGGCATTTTAACGTGCATGAGTCATTTTCCCTAAACTAAAAGTGGTTCTAAAGCCTTAACGTTTTTCACCTTAAAGTTCACCTTTGCTCACCTTTTTTTTCTAAATTCCAGCTCCCCTATGTACCAATATAGCATTAATGTAATTATTTTGCAAAAATAAAAAACATTAATTCTACTCAGGCTTAACTCACTCTCTTCATAGCTTTTTAACCACTTGCCAACCAGCTGCCGCAGTTATACTGTGGCAGGTTGGCTCGGCTGAGAGAATCACCTTAGGTGTACGTCGGGCTTGTACATGGCGTTCTGTGGGCGTGCACGCTCATTGGTCAGAGGGGGAGCCAATCAGTGGGTCCGGCGGACTAGCTGTTCGCTGGTCGTCCACGATAGAACGGGGATCTGCCTGTGTAAACAGGCAGATCTCCGTTCTGGAAGGGCATCACAGAAGGGGATCACACAGAGGAAGACGGATTTGTGTGTTGTCCCAAGCAGCCCATCCCCCGTTTCCACTGAATGGAATGGTTCGAGTCGGTACAGTTTGGAAGGGTTAGAATGATCCGGCCTATTCAGGTGAGCGTTTCCACTGCAAGTCGGACCGCCAGGGGCCATACGGAGTTTAGAAAAAATGCCTTTGACGTGACCATTAACGTTTTTTCTGTCCGCCAATCAGTGGAATGTATCGTGTGATGCCAGTAGCTCCGCCCTAACAGTACCATACCATTTTCTATGGCCCCACATTTGAAGCAGGACCATGAATGGTGCGGTATGGTTCGGTTGTATGGGCCGTTTTCATAATGGAAACACTCAAAATAGCGTACCGTACCGAACCAACCTGAACCGATCCACTCAGTGGAAATGAGGCATTAGTAAACCCACTGAAGGAGCACAGTTAACCCTTTGATTGCATCTGATATTAACCCCTTCCCTGTCAGTGCATATTTTTAACACTGATCACTGTAATAATGTCAGTGGTTCCCAAAAAAGTGTAAAAAATGTCAGGTGTCTGATCTGTCCGCCGTTATGTCACAGTCCCGCTAAAAATCACTAATCACCGCCATTACTAGTAAAAAAATTAATAAAAAAAAAAATGCCATAAATCTATCTCCTATTTTGTAGACGCTATAACTTTTGCGCAAATCAATCAATATAAACTTATTTATTTTAATTTTTTTAACAAAAATATGTAGCAGAATACATATTGGCCTAAATTGATGAAGAAATTTTTTTTTTTCATTTTATTGGGTATGTTTTATAGCAAAAAATAAAAAATATTGTTTTTTTTTTTCAAAATTGTCAGTCTTTTTTTGTTTATACCAAAAAAAAAAAACACAGAGGTGATCAAATACCACCAAAAGAAAGCTCTATTTGTGGGGAAAAAAAGGACACCAATTTTATTTGGGTACAGTGTTGCATGACCGTGCAATTGTCAGTTAAAGTAACGCAGTGCCATATCGCAAAAAATGGCCTGGCTAGGAAGCGGGTAAATCCTTCTGGGGCTGAAGTGGTTAAACACACCGCTCGAATACTTCTGCCTTACTTCCCTCTGATTCCTACTGTATTAAAGTGTATTGTATTTGTACTGTCTACCCTCATGTTGTAAAGCACTACGTAAACTGTTGGCTCTATATAAATCCTGTAAAATAATAATAATACTTCCTGGTCAGACTTAAGGTCAAGATACAGGAAGGAGTTGACCAGCTGATCTCATTAGCACACACCCTGCATCATCTACCGTCAGCTGGGCAAGTCCTTCCTGTGTCATATCCTAAAGTCTGACCAGGAAGTAAGGTAGAAGTAATCGAGCAGTGTGTTTAACCACTAAAGGACCGCCCACTGCATATATACTGTGGCAGGGTGGCCCTATTATGCAAAACTATGTACCCATACGTTGTTTAGTGAAGGAGACACTGCGGGTGTGTGCACACCACCAAAGTCGCACGCTGCCTAGGCAGCAGAGCCGATGCATGGGTCCGGTGGTCGTGATTTTCGCTGGCCACCTGCGATTGCTCCTCAGAGATGCAGAACGGGGATCTGTCTTTGTAAACAAAGCAGATCCCCATTCTGACAGGGGAGTACAGAGAGATCATCTGTTCCTAGTGATCAGGAACAGCGAACTCTCTGCACTCCCAGTCAGTCCACTCCTTCCACAGTTAGAAACTCCTCCCTAGGACAGACTTAACCCTTTGATCGCCCTTTATTGTTAACCCCTTCCCTGCCAGTGTAACTTATACAGTGATCAGTGCATATTTTTAGCTCTGATAACTGTAATAATGTCACTGGTCCCAAAAAAGTGTCAAAAGTGTCCAATCTGTCCGCCGCAATGTCGCAGTCCCACTAAAAAACGCTGATCATGGCCAGTATTAGTAAAAAAAAAAAAATTATAATATAAATGCCATAAATCTATCCCCTATTTTGTAGACACTATAACTTCTTACGCTTATTGCGATTTTTTTTTTTTTTACCAAAAGTATATGGAAGAATACATATTGGCCAAAACTGATAAATACATTTTTTTTTTAATTGAATATGTATCATAACAAAAAGTAAGAAATATTGCTTTTTTTTTTTTCAAAAGTCTTTTTTTGTTTTTAGCGCAAAAAATAAAAACCGCAGAGGTGAACAAATACCATTAAAAGAAAGCTCTATTTGTGGGAAAAAATTACATCAATTTTTTTGTGTACAGCATTGCATGCCCGCCCAATTGTCAGTTAAAATAACGCAGTGTCGTATTGCAAAAATGGCCTGGTCATTAAGGGGGTAAATCCTTCCGGACCTTAAGTGGTTAAACAGCTATGAAGAGAGTTAGGTAAGCCGGTGTAGAATTAATGGAAAGCTGTTTTAATTTTGCAAAAGAAGTAAATTCATGCTATATTGGTACTTATATTGGTACTTATATTGGTTGGAATTTAGAGAAAAAAAAAAAAGGTGAACTTGGCTTTTAAAGCATTTTATGTCTTAAGGTGAAAAACCTTCTGTGCTGCAGCTCCCCCCTCCCAGACCCCCTCTTTTCCTTACCTGAGCCAATCCAATCCAGTGATGTGCAGCAGCTCTTGCCGCTGCCTCTCCTCATTGGACAGATTGATAGCAGCGGGAGCAATTGGCTCCCACTGCTGTCAATCAAACCCGGTGACACAGGAGCGGGGGGCGGGGTCGAGTCCCACTGTCTGTGTCATTGGACGCAGCAGCGGGACTCGGGAGCGAGCATGCACGGGTACCCCCAGGGCCATCGGCTTTTCATGGGGTCACCCAATGAAGAGGAGGAGCCAGGAGCAGGAGCGGGATAACCCAGAAGAACACTATCGGGGCTGCTCTGTGCAAAACCATTGCATAGAGCAGGTAAGTATAGGCATGTTTGTTATTTTTATTTAAAAAAAAATGCAGCTTTATAACCACTTTAAAGTTTCACAAATTCCCTCCACACCTACACAGTGCAGTACTGCCAGATATGTTGTCTCCTTTTCTCCCAGGCGCTCTGCTATAAGTTGATTGTAGATATATCATAAGAAAGCCCAGTAAAATAGTTTTACTTTGAAAGAAATAAATAAAGAGGATATGTCTCTTTCTAAGTGAGTGCTCTATGTGCATTCAATATAATTCTTGAAAGAAATTTATTTTAGTTTTATGTTTCAAGCCTATAAAGAAACACTTCAAATTGAGGGACTGTGGTGTGTGATAGCTGCAGGGAGAACTGGTCACATCCAAGAAAGCTGTCAACTCTGCTGGCAACGGCAAGTCACTTGTGTTCCTGCAGGTCTCTGTAAGTTACCACTACTGTGAGTTGAGATAGCCAAATAAAACTCCCATGGTTAAAACTGCTAGTTCTGAAAATATGAAATGAAGCCATCATGTTAAAGGAAATGTATTATAGTTGGTACTCAATTGTTGCAGAAGCATGGCATTGTAGAGTATATTAAGTTTGATTCATGCTGTTATAGTTTGGAAGCTTTTTCCTCAATGTTACATTGAGTTTTATATGAGAGTTACCAGGCCTCAGACTGTTTGAAAAAAGAATTGTATGTCTGCAAATTCAGCAGTGGCACATAAAAACAGAATGTATTAAATTGCTGTTTAAGGTCTGGGTAGCTGGCAAATAGCACTGTCAGAACTTGGTATTTTTCAAGCTGCACAATTCACCTAGGTACAGTTGCATGATAAAGGTTTGACTATACCACATTCATTTTTTAAATTACATTTTCATTACTTTAACATCTAACCCAAGGCAGATTAAAAAAAAATAAACATCAGTTTATTTATGTATTAAAGAAACATATTTTCAAGTACAACTATTTTACCTATATTTACTGTACCTATAGGTAAGCCTCATATAGGCTTACCTATAGGTACAACCTGAAAATGGAGGTTTACAACATCTTTAATTGGTCCTCACTGAGGGTAGGGAGATTTATCTGTGACAAGAATTTCCTGATTAGATCTTGGGTGGGTTGGGGAGTAGTTTGGTCATTTTTAAGGGTTGTAGAGGGATTCATAATATGAACTAAAGACGTTGGCTATGTCTTGTGAGTTGAATAATTTTTCTTGGGTAAAAGGATGGAAAATTTGGGGGATTGAGGCTTTGATACGTTGGCCGTGGATACGCTGCGTCATGGCTTTCCCTGCTTTATTAGATGTAGAAAAGGATGTGGCCTTGGGCCTGCAATGGGCTTTTTCAAAGGAGTTTAAGAAGAGAGCTCTTAATTCTTAGCGGAAGGGCTAATAGTTTGATTTGTAGGTTATGGGTTGGGTTTAGTTTATTTTGGGAGTCAATATTAGAGATTTTGGTGGTAAGCTCATCAAGACGTTGTGTCCTCCTTTTTTTTTTTTGCCAATGAGCTTAGTTGAATCAGTATTCCTCTAATGTAGGCCTTATGTGCCACACAGAGCATAGAGGAGTTGATCAATGTTTGAGCAGGGGATTCGTTGTAGTAACCATTTGTCAACTAAAACATAATTAATTTGGGAGTGCGAGTTGTGGCGGGGGGCGAAAAAAAGGTGTAGTCCTTCTCTGTTGTGTTGTGGCATCTCCAGACATCATGGAGATTGTGGGATTGGGGGAAGTTCAGCATGGGTGAAGGGTGTCTGAGGGAGGGGTTGGAGGTATCCAGTGATTGATCTGGTGCTATGTCGAAGTCCCCACATATTATTAAGGAGCCTTGTCTGTATATATTCTTTTCATCACTTTGTTTAGGAAGTGTATTTAGCATGAGTTTGAAGCATAGATGCATGCTAAGGTATATTTGGATCCTGCGATGGTGCAGATCAAAATTAAATACCTTTCATTGGGGTCAGAGAGTTTCTCGTGGAGGAGAAAGTCTGTATTTTTGTTGATGGCCACTAGTACTCTTCTTTTCTTTTTATCTTGGCTGGATGCAAAGAAGACATGTGGAAAATGTTGTGGTGATAGGAAGGGGTGGCGGATTCTTATAAATGGGTTTCTTAAATACAGGTTATATCGCAGTGCAACTGTTGCTCTGTCTGCCATAGCAATGCCCTCTTTGCAGGATGGTTAAGCCCTTTCACATTTTAGCAATAGGATTTTAATTGCCATTTGAGGTGTGGTGTACTAAGATACATGCTGGGGCAAGAAGCAGTTGTTCCATCAGAAGGTATTGGTGGATCGCAGAATGGTTGCTGGGTGTAACGGTAGGTAGTCCTTCGAAGTAATCACTTGGGTGGTTTTCTGAAGTTTCATGCATGTGGGGTGAAATGAAAAAGGTGTTAACAGGGTCCAAGTACAAAACAATCATAACTGTGCAGCCTTATATAGAACGAAGTGGGCTGCTATATCCAGAGTGGGGGGAAACAGTTCAAATGTAACTAGCGGGATGGCCAAGGGCCACAGATAGAGACTTTGGGTGGTTGGAGGTAATAGCACCTTCAGTAGCTAGGTGTCAGAGATTTCTGGTGCAGGGGCCAGATTGTGCTTTATACCAGGGTGGTAGAATTTTATCAGGCAGGTTGCGAGCTCCAGATTGGGGTCTTGAGTGGAAATGATGCCCCATTCCCCAAGCAGCGAGAGGCCTTTATCTAGAGATGTGATATTGAATGATGCTCCATTGCGTTCCACTATTAGTTTGGTGTGGTGTTTCCACATGTATGCGATGTTGTTGTTTGCAGAACATTTTGGTAACTGTATTTAGTTGCCTACGTAGATCCAGGGTATATTTGGAGAGGTCAGCATAGATTTGTATGTTTTCATAGAGATTAGGGATTTTCCCTAAGGAACGTGACTTCCTCAGTATTTGCTGTTTGGTAGAGAAGAAGTGCACCCTCATGAGCACATCCCTGGGGACTTCATTGGGCAGAAAAGAGGGTTTAGGTATACAGTGTATGTGATCTATCGTAAGATCCAAAGGGGTTAATTCAGGCACAAGTGAGTGAAAAAGCTCTTTGACATATTGCGTGAGGTCTTGGGGGGGCACATTTTCAGGTATCCTCCTTAGTTTTAAGTTGCCGTGAGTGATCTTCTAGATCTACGATTTTTGCGCACATCCAGTGTTTTTCTTATTCACTTTCCTTATTTGTGTCAATTACATCGTTAACTGTTGTGGTAATGTCTGTAATTGCATGTTCTACCTGGTTAACTCTGTCACCCATTATGAATAATTCTTTTGAGAATATATAGGTGACGTTGGTGAACTCAGCATGCAAGGAGTGGCGTAGTGAGAGAAGCATCTCTTTAAGTTGAGTATCCAATTGATTGAGGTGGGAAAGCTGGCTATGGGGGATTGGAGCTCTGTGTGTTCTATGGCTGGGGATAGCAGTCTGCAGCTGCTGTTTCCAGTCTCATCCTGGCTTTGGCTGGGCTTGATCAGGGAGAGCTGTGGAGAGGAGAAGAGCTTCTAGGAGAGGATCCCTCAGCACTTCCATCAGCCCCGGTCGCGGCATACGGGAGATCAGAATAATGGTCATTGCATGGTGTGGAGGAGGGAACCGAGCAGCCAGCGCCATCTTGACCTCCTCCACCTACAGGCCAGAGGAAGCATGCTGTTAGTTTCTTGGGTTTATAGTCCCCCTGCCGCTTCCTTGACATTTTTGGGAGGTAGTGGGTGATGACGGGAATCCGTGCAGGGCTTGGGTGTATTCGGGCAGTACTCTATGTCGCTGGCAGGCGCTGGTGTCTCTCTCAAGGCAACGGAGCTTTTTGTTGAGGCAACCATCTGATGTGCGTGCTAGCCACGCCCCCCCAGTGATCCATTTTTGATGGTTATGTTGATTATACTCACATTTTGTACCCTTTCCATCTTCTGAGAATGTATAGATTATGGAAAAAATAATTTTATCTTATTCATGATTGAGTTTTTTGTATATCATTATGCCTTACAGGTGCATCTCAAAAAATTTGAATGTCGTCAAAAAGTTAATTTATTTCAATAATTCAATTCAAAAAGTGAAACTCATATATTATATACAGTAGACTCATTACACACAGAGTGATATAGTTCAAGCATTTCTTACTTTTAATTTTGATGATTATGGCTTACAGCTAGTGAAAACCCAAAATTCAATATCTCAGCAAATTAGAATATTACATAAGACCAATAAAAAAAAGAATTTTTAATACAGAAATGTTGGCTTACTGAAAAGTATGTCCATGTACAGTATAGTATGCACTCAATACTTGGTCGGGGCTCCTTGTGCATGAATTACTGCATCAATGCAGCGTGGCATAGAGACGATCAGCCTGTGGCACTGCTGAGGTGTTATGAAAGCCCAGGTTACTTTGATAGCGGCCTTCAGCTCGTCTGCATTGTTGGGTATGGTGTCTCTCATCTTCCTTTTGACAATACCCCACAGATTCTCTATGGGGTTTAGGTCAGGTGAGTTTGTTGGCCAACCAGCACAGTGATACCATGATCATTAAACCAGGTATTGGTACTTTTGCCAGTGTGAGCAGGTGCCGAGTCCTGCTGGAAAATGAAATCAGCATCTCCATAAAGCTGGTCAGCAGATGGAAGCATGAAGTGCTCTAAAATTTCCTGGTAGAGGGCTGCGCTGACTTTTGACTTGATAAAACACAGTGGACCAACACCAGCAGATGACATGGCTCCCCAAATCATCACTGACTGTGGAAACTTCACACTGGACCTCATGCAACTTGAATTTTGTGCCTCTCCACTCTTCCTCCAGACTCTGGGACCCTGATTTCCAAATGAAATGCTAAATTTACTTTCATCCGAAAAGAGGACTTTGGACCACTGAGCAACAGTCCAGTCTTTTTCCTCTTTAAACCAGGTAAGACGCTTCTGATATTGTCTCTGGTTCAGGAGTGGCTTGACACAAGGAATGCGACAGTTGTAGTCCATGTCCTGGATATGTCTGTATGTGGTGGCTCTTGAAGCACTGACACCAGCCGTAGTCCACACCTTGTGAATCTCCTGCACATTCTTGAATGGCCTTTGCTTCATAATCCTCTCAAGGCTGTGGTTATTCCTGTTGCTTGTGCACCTTTTTCTACCACGCATTTTCCTTGCACTCAACTTGCCATTAATATGCTTGGATACAACACTCTGTGAACGGCCAGCTTCTTTGGCAATGACCTTTTGTGACTTATGCTCTTTTTGGAGGGTGTTAATGACTGTCTTCTGGACAACTGTCAAGTCAGCAGTCTTTCTTATGACTGTGACCTACTGAACCAGACTGAGAGACCATTTAAAGGCTTAGGAAACCTTTACAGGTATTTTGAGTTAATTAGCTGATTAGAGTGTGATACCACGAGTCTACAATATTGAACTATTTTACAATATTCTAATTTTCTGGGATACAGAATTTTGGGTTTTCACTAGCTGTAAGCCATAATCATCAAAATTAAAACAAAGAAATGCTTGAAGTATATCACTCTGTGTAATGAATCTATATAATATATGGGTTTTGCTTTTTAAATTGAATTACTGAAATAAATTAACTTTTTGATGATATGCCGAGCATTTGCCCGAGTACTTGAGTGTACTTGTACTCGGGCAAATGCTTAATCCGATACCTGGACAGTTAGGGTTTATCAGCGCGGCGCTGGGAAGGAGTTACAATCGCCGATCTCCCTGTATAGATTTCAATAAAACAGCTGACAGCCGCTTCTCCTCCTCTCCCTCCCACTGCTTTCAGCTGCTTTATTGAAATCTATACAGGGAGATTGGTGATTGTAACTCCTCCCCAGCGCCACACCGATCATCCCCAACTGTCCCCCATATCTTCCTCCAGTCCCCCTCCATGCTCTGGTCCCCCTCCGTGCTCCTCAGTCCCCCTTCATGTTCCTCTGCCCCCTCTGTTCTTGATCTGTCGGGATGGAGAGTGGAGCAAGGAGCCGGTAAATGTCATTTACCAGCTCCTTCCTTTTCACTGATTCTGTTCATTCATAACTGTTACTGAGCAATGTAAACAGAGTTTACGATGCTTCAGTTTATGAATGGAGAGGAGCCGCTATCTCCTGTCCATTCATCATCAGTGCAGCTGAGGCTGCAGAAAAAGGGACTGGGGAATCTCTATCCTTTGTCCCTTTCCATGTCTCAAAAGGGAGATGTCAGGGGCTTGTTAAGACCCCTGGTATCTCACCAAAGGCCCCCCCCCCCCCCCCCAACAGGACTAATAAAAAAAAAAGAATTGTAATAAATAGGTTAGAGGTTAAATTGTAAAAATAATACAAAATAAAATAAAAAACACACTGACACCATCCACTCCCTTCCTCACCCCCCCCCCCCCAAAAAAAAGAAAGCATTGTAAAAAAAAAAGCATTGAAAAAACAAAAAAAAAATACATTGTCAAAAATAATAAAAAAAATTACATTGTAAAAAACTAAACTGTAAAAAAAAACTAAAATAAAAATAAAAACTAATGACACAGTCCATGTGTCATCAGTGCTGCATATTAATGACACTGTCACATGACATTAAAAAAAGTATTGGTAATCGGTACTCGTACTGGTCTTTAGAAAGGTGTTATTGGGACACCCCTAATATATATACATATATTGAAACAGTGATGTCCCTTTTGTAGTCTTTTCAGTGTCTCCAAAAGTATCAATGGTTTTGTCCAATAAAATACTGAAAAGTTTAATTAATTTCTCTAAGACACTTATAGAAATATACAAGAATATTAACTTTTGGTTACTAGTTTTTTTAAGGTGTCCTTCAGTTGTTAGTATTTCTCAGTAAGGTAAACAATAGAGATCTCTGTCATTAAATTGAGTATACAGGAGTGTTGACTTTTATTAGTCACCTGAGTAATCAGATTTTGTCTTTTCCCAATAGTAAACTTGTAGGTTTCTGCAGGTCTTATAAACATGGAAGAGTAGTTGTATTTAACTTTCACATCATGTCCCACCGGAGAATGACCATATCCCAATGTCTGATACCATTGGTGTGTACTCAGGATTGTCCCTTTTTCAGGGGGTATTTAATTATTAAACTCAGCTCTTTGTTTTGGGTTATTTGTACTCAGCAATATCTCTTTGTTTTGAGAAATATTCCATCAATGTCCCTTTAGCTCTCAGACTGGGAAACATTTGTGTGACTCTAGATTTAGACCTATCTGACATCTAAACTAGTTTATCCTCAAACCCATATTTTATTGTTTAAAATCAGAAATCATTACTCAAAATTTAAATCATAGAGACATGGCCAAATGGAATTTCATAAAACATTTTTGCACCGGCACTCCCATGCAATTTTTCTGACAACCCTTTGCCTATTAGCTCAGAAAATGGACAATTTTGATTTGACAGATTTGCCTCCCATTGATTTCAGTGGCGGTTTGAGTTCAGGATCTAAATTTCTGTAAAGTTCACTGAACCCTGCTTAAACCAAACCCAGTGCAGTTTGACCCATCCCTAGTAAAGAGCTGATCTAGCTTTATTTCTTAACTGCAGCAGAGATAGGTCTTGTCACCATACTGAGTGTGCTGTCTCAGTGCTCAGAGCTGTGTACAATTCTGGATGCACAGTTTAACCACTTCAGCCCCAGACCATTTGGCTGCCAAATGACCAGGCCACTTTTTGCGATTCAGCACTGTGTCGCTTTAACTGACAATTGCGCGGTCATGCGACGTGGCTCCCAAAGAAAATTGACGTCCTTTTTTCCCCACAAATAGAGCTTTCTTTTGGTGGTATTTGATCACCTCTGCGGTTTTTATTTTTTGCGCTATAAACAAAAATAGAGCGACAGTTTTGAAAAAAAAAGCAATATTTTTTACTTTTTGCTATGAAAAATATCCCCCAAAAATATATAAAAAACCAATTTTTTTCCTCAGTTTAGGCCGATGCATATTCTTCTACATATTTTTGGTAAGAAAAACGCAATAAGTGTTTATTGATTGGTTTGCGCAAAAGTTATAGCACCAAGTCTAAGCCTCAGCCTGCTTCTTCACCAGGGCCCCTGATAGTTGGGATAAGCTTGTAACAAGCTGGTACCAGGTTGTGGCCCCCCCAGGTACAACCAGCTGACGATACTGAGACCACTTATGTATGTAGAATACAGATGGCAGAAGACAGAAGAGAATCTGGGAAACAAGCCAAGGTCAGGGTAGGCAGCAGACAAGCACAGACAGAAGGCAAAGCTGTGGTCGGTACATGGGAAGTCAGATACTGAATGCACAAACCACTAGGTGAACAGGAGCTCAGAAAACCAGGAAGTTTCTTAGGCAACGCGGGCTGCAATGAGCATGTCTTATATAAGAAAGCAAACTAGGCAATGGGCCAGGAAGTGACAGAAGGGAAGGAAATATAAACCCAGAGTATAGCAGGTGAAGCCCATAGGTGAGCACAGAAGCCAAACAACACATGTGAATATACAGTAATCACTGGTCTAGCAGAACCACTGCACCAAGGAGTTAAAAATTACACAGGCAGGAGACTACAGGCTAAACCATGACATGGGCTTAAGTTAAAAAAGGAATGACTGTTGAGTGACAAAAAATGTACAATGTGTTGCAAAATATCTGCATGTCATATTTCCAGTATGACATGATAAAGAGCGAGCCTAGATATGTGGAAAGGCCACACATGGTGGGGAAAGCAGTGATATTCTTTATTTTTTTAACTTTTTTTAGGAGCCCCGTTGGGCTCTTTGGTGTAATATCAGGGGTCTAAACAGACCTCTAAGGTTCCACCTTTGAAACAGAGAAAGGAGACTGAGGACACAGCCCCTCAATCTCCATATCTGCAGTATCAGCTGCACAGAATGAATGGATAGGGATAGTTCTATACAGAGCTTTCCCTTCATTTGAAGCATAGTAAGCACAGTTTATTATACCTCAGTTATGAATGAACAGTGATCGGTGTAAATCACTGATGCTAATCATTAAGACAAGTAAAGGGCTGGTAAATGACACATTTACCAGCCCTTTCCCCGCTCTCCTTCCTGACACATCCTAGCAGCTGGCGGGAGAGCTAGGGGAGTACAAAGGGGCCTGAGGGCAGCAGGAACTGGATAGTAGGGGTGGCGGGGGCAACATGTAGAGGAACCGATCCCCTCCATTTTGCTCCTGCAGCTGCTAAAAGACTGCAGGAGGAAAATGGAGGGGATTGGTTGCTTTATATGCCACCCCCACTGCTCCTTCTCTATACGCTGCTATTGCAACCGCTGTACATACGCCCCTGTTCTTTCCATCCTGGAACAAATCCTCTTCACTCCTCTAATCCTCTGCAGTGCAAATTCTCTTAATCCCACCAAATCCCCCTTCCCAACAGAACACCCCTCCAGTGTGGCACAAATCCCCCCCTGCATCTCTTACAGTGTGCCAGGGGTCCCAGATGCTGCAATTGCCCCCTCTGAGACAGATGGTATCTTTTTGATTAGGTGGGTAAGAGGGATTCCCTGATGAAGTCCCGTGATCGTGACTCTACGTGTCGGAACAGACAGGCATCGGTGGTGACGTCCGTGTGCGAGCTCACTGCTCGTGGTGTTTTGCATTTTATCTTGTTTTTAAATGTGAGTACTGCAGTTGGATTTATTAAATAAAAAGCTTATATTTTACATAATACACTATCTGGGATCCCCTTTTCTTTCTCCATATATGTACCTATCTGGGAGAACTTTCCACGTCATTTATCCTCACCCCTTGAGAGACGCATATACATCATCCTAAACCACTGACCAG
Organism: Aquarana catesbeiana; assembly: GCF_042186555.1. Classification (NCBI taxonomy): domain Eukaryota; kingdom Metazoa; phylum Chordata; class Amphibia; order Anura; family Ranidae; genus Aquarana; species Aquarana catesbeiana. The sequence continues at coordinate 80,675,131 of NC_133326.1, read as the reverse complement.
GACACATGGCTGTTTAGATGGGCCCCACATTATGCCATTGATAGTAAGCTGGCAGAGGGACCCACCATGGGATTGGGGATCTGTATTTGCTTTACATACACGCCGTTACCTTACAGCGATAAGGTAAGGGGCCATCTCTCATTGAGGTGTTATTACACTGAAGAAAAGTTACCGTTTACATTGCTATATCTGCACTGAAGATCATCCACCTTCTAGTTTTCTACACTTGCACGGAAGAAAAGTCACCTTTAATACTGCTATATTTGCACTGAAGATTATTCACTGTTTAGTTTGCTATAGTTGCACAGAAGAAAAGTCACCGTTTTGCTATTTGCACAGAATATCAGAGGGATTTCAACTTTCATGTATTCACTGTTTTTATTATCAAATAAGGACATTTTATCTTCTGGGACGATTATTCAATTTTTAATACTGTTCTTTTGGTATTTCCTTTTACTTATATTTTTTGGACTTTGTCATGTTTATATGATTTAATCAATTGAGGTTTCCACTGCCTTTAAGCACGTGGCACGTTACATATTTATTTTTTTTTATTTTTCAGTGGCACCCATCAAATCTCTGTTCTATGTCTCTGTCCGACGAATGGTGGGTGCCAGAGGACATCCATTCTGCACTTCCGGCCAAGGGGACACCCACGCACCACCAGCGGGTCGCTTCTGCTGTGATTACTCACAGCAGAAGCCGATCTGCGGGTGCCGGGCAGTGGATGTCCTCCGGCACCCACAAATTAGCTTTTGTTGTGAGTAATCACAGCAGAAGCAGCCCGCTGGTAGTGCGTGCATGCCCCCTAGGCGGAAGTGCAGAATCACGTATATGTATGTGATTCTGCAGAGAACAGCCACCCTGTGGCAGTATATCTTCTATAGGGCGGTCCATAATTGGTTAAACACAAAGCAAATCTAGTGGTTCCTTAGAATAATCAATTTTTTTTTTGTTGTGTAAAACTACCTGAAAGCAGGTATGATCATTTTGCTTGCTTCTGACACCCAAGTACATTTAGCCTAACTTTATAGAAGAATTATGAGAGAAATTTAATAAATACTAAGAGTTGTCATTATGTGATTATTTATTTCACTAATTTTGTTTTTTAATGTGATAGACTAGAATAAAATTTTACACCATTGCCATTAAATGATTATTTTGATTCTAGATTGCTGATTCCAGTTACTCTCCCAACCCCTTCAACGTTCTACCAGTGAGATCTATGCATAATGTCAGCCTTCATCTGCTTTTGTTTGACTTGGAACAAGTTTTAGAACTTTTACAATCTTCTCAAGCCAGTGGCCTGAAGTCAGCAAACTCTTTTCACAGCTATGATGCACTGAAAGCAGCAAAAAGTTCCTCAGAAAAAAGACCACTAACTCTTAAAAGAAATAAAACTGCTGGGTCATTGTATCAGATGGATGGGCCAGTTTCAGACATTGTTGTCAAGGAAATCTTCACCCGACCTTTAGAAGAAATTGGTGGCATAAAAAGACATAAGAAATTCAAAAGTACAAAAAAGAACAAGGCCCAGATGTCTGGAAAAATAGATGTAAATATGGTTACTGATGCTGCAAAACTTCTACTTTCCTGCTTTTTGCCTTGGGGTATAGATAAGGAACTGGACAACTTTTGTGTTAAACACTTGGACATCCTAAAGCTGCAAGGATCTATTACTTTTGGAGTCATATCAGATGTGGATCATTTATGTTTAATGCTACCTGGATGGAATCAAATAAACAATGATACAACTGGAGAATTTTCACATAATCTACTGTCAAAGAAAGTGAATGAACTTTCAGCAAAATACTCCCTAGTGACACAAAAACAAAAAAGCAAAAAAGATCAACTAGAAAACCACACTTCAGTCATGATTGGCTTGGATCCCCTATTACATTTTCTCAAGAAGCTGTTATGTGTCAGTAAAACTCTTCGGATGGATGGCTCAAAATGTAACCAATCCGGCAGGTAAAATATTTTGAAAAGGTGATTTTGTATTTGGTAGTAAGTGCTAAAAGTTGGACTTTGCACCTTTTAGTAAGTACATTAAATACTGGTACTTCTTTCCCAGGAATGCTAAATGGTCTTCTTACTAATAAAAGGGGTAGATAGCCAAAAGAAGTCAATAGGGTTGGTTTTCTTAATAGATAGAGAAACTCTAACATTCACTTAGAGAAATCAAGCAGTCTTAACTTTGAATACCCAGTCACATGCAGGGGAACTATAAAAAACACAGTGAGCTTTTTTCTGCTCCTTTTGTAAGCCGTCCCAATGGGACTTTGCCATCACAAAGATATGAAGAGCTTGATGCATCAGTATAACACGTTAAGGAACAAATTGCTATTATATGTGATATTTACTCCTGAATGATCAAAGACAGAAACATGTTAGGCATTATTCATACCTGGTATTTTTCCTACGGAAAGTTGTGTGTTATTGTAGCTTTAAATAATCCTGTGCATATTTGTATGTAACGTTTTTTACAAAACACAACCAAACAGTAAAGCCCAAGTACAAAATTTCTTTCAGTTTAGATGCATTATTAAATGATCTTTATTTATTCTTGTAACCACTTTTTTCATGGGGTAGCTGAATTAGATGAGTGGTTCCTTACCCAAGCTTCCACGCACCTCTGCATCAACAAATGCATTTAAATAAGCATTATGAACAGTACAGAATAAACCACTGCCTGAAATTGTGGGTCTCTAGATAAAAGAAATGATTATTTAGTATGATATTTTGCAGATTTTTGCATGCATTTGTATGTAAATAAAATTTTCACAATTAATATATCAGGTCCAATAAAATGTGCATAGCTAACAAAAGATGGTACATTCATTTTTAAAGCTAGAAGCCCAGCCAGTGGCGGCTGGTGTTTTTTTCTTATGGGGGGGGGTAGCAAATAGCAGTCCCCCCGGGAGGACAGCCGGGACAGAGGGACATCAAAGCTCTGCACTTACCCCATCTAGGAAGCGGGCGGGCAGCGTGTCCAGCGGCTTTCTTCCCCCTCCTGTGGTGTGGATCACAGCGCCTTCCGTCGTGCATCCCCCTCCCCCTAGGCATCAAATAGAATCTCCGGACCTTTCAACCAATCGGGAAACCATATAGGGGGTGGCGTGGGACGGGCCGCCCCTGAGGCCAGCAATGTACTATTGAGGTTTTTGAGTTTTCCTCTAAGTGTTCCGGAACTGTGACTTATTCATAGCTGTTATGAAGACACTAAAACGTAAAATGATATTAAAGGCTTTTTTAATTAAAATAAAAATGATGTTATACTAACTTGCTGTGTGTGTCTATAGACACACACAGCAGGTAAGTATAACTGTTGCTGCCTGTGTCTCTTCCTGACCAGTACTGCAGCTGGGGACAGTGCTGGATCAGTGGGAATAGTCAGGTAAGTGCAGGTAAGGGCATTTTTTAACTTAATGCAGTGAATATATTAGGGTAAAAAAAAAAGTTCAGCCTTTAGAACCACTTTTAAAGCGGTAGTAAAGGCCACCATTTTCTTCACCATTTTTGCCACTTGAGTCCCATTGAAGAGAGTTCCCTTCACCTCCTGTCCCAGAACCAAAACAGAAAGTGAGAGGAAATCCCTCCAAAGTGAGGAAATCTCTGGCCATCACCAGGGTCAGCAGTGTTCCCATTGCAGAATTTCCCCTTTATTTCTGTTTGAGTGACAGCCCAAAATGTGGGATTTTCTTTTACTTTCACTTCCAGGGTTAACAGAAAACAGGACAAATGGAGAGAGTGACTCTCCCTAATGATGGCAGAGACAGCAATAAAAACCTTATAGGTGTTCTAACCACTATACAACTCTATATAAAACAAAAAAACAAAACAAAAAAGTTTTGCCTTTAATTATGCTTTAACCACAACCCTTCACATAACCCAAAAAAGTAACACATATTTCTAACCTGATTTCTAACCATGAATATTTGGCAGATATAAAACACAGAGGATAGAGGAGCTCTGAGCGTGTCTGGGCACTATTGCTTTGCACAGGCATGCCCACAGAAGGAGAGCATGTAGATGATCTTATCATTGTAGTTCAGGTCTTTCATTGTCCTAGGGTGAGGTGAGCCCTGAATCAGGCATCACTGTTTAGCTTCAATGTGGACTCAAATGAGGTCAAGACCTGACTGTGCATCTTGGCAGTGCTGCCTGGATCCCAAGTCTACATAGCATAGTAATATTTTTCCAGGTAAAACTTTTTTTTTTTAATCATACTTACCTTGGTGGATGTAATATCGATGCTGCATCTGGTCTCCGCTGTCTCTTCCTCTGATCTCTCAGTTCTCCTTGCCACTCTGAGCAGTTACTGTCAGTCACCGCTGTATGCTCTGCCCCATCAGTGCTTTCTGGGGGTGGTGGAGTGACTGGCTTAGGTTCTCAGAGGCTCACTGAGAGGCTGAGCCAGGTGCTGGTCCAGGCTTCTGGGTGAAAAACAACCATATGGTCTCAATCTTTCCCTAGCCTGGAGCAGCTCTGTGATGGCAGCTGACTGCGGGCTTTAGCCCAATGTCTGCTGAAAACGGGTCACAGGAGTGCAGAACGAACTGCACTCCTGTGATCCACAGGAGAAGTACAGCCAAACGAGCTTTGACTGAACTTCTCCTTTAACACTTTAACTCCATCATAATCCCAACAATAGCCAAACCCTTAAATCTAGCTCTCAACAAATCATATATACCCTTACATTTAATACAATCATGTAACCCCCTAGACTCTAATCATAACCCTAACACTTAACCTTATTCTTCTAACCTTTCATTCTGTCACTAATCTAGCCTAACTAATAACCTAATCTCTAAGACCAATTTCACCCTTACAAAAGACATACTCCCCTTATGTGCATGAGGCTTTCTGTACTAAAATCTTATGATTTAAAATGTAAAGGATGCTGGCTATAGACTTGTTGAAGTAACATTATCATACAAGGTGCAAAAATGCCTACATGTCAGGGAAGGTCAGGCACACAGTGATGGGTAATATAGATTACCATTGATTACAGGGGCTCAGTCTTGTAACTAGATCCAAGGACTTAGCGTTTCCTCCAAGCTCATATGTTCATATCTGTATATGGTCTTACAGCATGGAAAAGATGGAGGCTTTACGTGGCAAATGGAGAAGTTCTGAACATTTTACTTCATCATTCCCTGCATTTACTACAGAGATACTACAAGGTGAGTTTGCTAAATGATCAAGATGTTAAATAAATCAAGCTCCAGTTTTTCCAAACTTCCTAAACTGTTAAAGAATGAATATTTTTTATGCAATTTTATTAGCTTAATTCAATGCATGTTGTTTTTTTTTTTGTGTATCCACTAACAGATAGGAATGGGTCCAGTTCCACTGATCCAGAAAACACTGCATTAATGAAAATAGTATCTACTTGGAAGGATCAAATGATACAAGTAAGAACTTCCAATGTTAAATATAAATATATTGTTTTAATAAATTTTCATCACTCAAATGGCACTCTGGGCATTATTGTCAAAGTGCTGGGACGATGAATCCCTGTTATAAAACTAATTCAGAAAACAAATTTTTGCTCACTACCAAATTTTGTGTTGAACCTGTTTTGCAAAACAAAAGGCTAGAAAAAAGAATGTTTTAAACATTTATATTGGTTCCTTTATAGCATGCTTGTTGAGGCTAAATTTCCCACTGTGAAATACAAATGACAATATGTAATTTCCATAAAGTGTCACTAAACAATCTAAGTTAAAATGAACAACTAATCCAGCGTAGAGTATTGTAACACCTTATTTTCTTAAAATGATATAATTTTTTTTCATATACCTCTATTCCATTAAATGATAGCCCAAATTACCAATCAAAAGCTGCAAGCTGTGCCATTTACTGCGGTCATGTGTACAGCTCTTCAAAAACTACATTTCCCACCTAAAAATGCATCCCCATTTATGTGTTTCTGTTCCCATTATCACTTTAAAGCCAGTGGGCAATACCCAGCAATGGGCACTATCTCTGTGAAAAAGTGAAAAAACATGTTTGGAGAAATAATAGTAATACTTTCCAAAGAAGGAAAGCTAACTGGACAGGAGAGGGAAAAGTGTGGGGGGCGGGGCTGGCCAGTTATAGTTCAAGAAACAGTTCTGCAGACAGTTTATGTTTACCACATATGGAATAATCTGGCATCATAATTCAGCCTAATTTAAGAGAGTTATGATTTCACAATAACTAAAGAGCACAGAAGCTGTCAGAGTCTTGGTGAGCTCACCAGCATGTCCACATTTGTTTCCAGATCATTGCTGTCCATGGCCACTAAGGTTTCCATTGTCCTAATGTCAGTTTAGAATGTGGGCCCATTCTAAGATGTGTGGTGGGGTAGCTGATTTCCAGTGGAGTGAAATTTCTACCCATGCCACTATGAGGCAATGCTGCAATATATCTTTGTTAATATTAGACATGGAATCTGGGATTATGGAAAGGGGAATCACTTCAGGAGAGGCCAGGACTGAGCAGGAGGTTTTTTTTTTTAATGATGTGCTGTATTATTCTGCCATTATACACAGAGGGCTTCCAGTTAAGATATTGAATATGAGTATTTTCTTAATAGGGTTTAGCAACACTTTAAAAATAATATTTTTAATAAAATGCATTGATGGTCAAGCCTTTCCTTTGACTAGTGCTGCTATTTACTGCTAAAGGTGTTTGTATACTACATATTAGCATTGTTTAACATTTCTGATGATAATCATCTTGTGATGGTGTCATTGCCAACGTATAAGACAAACACATATTAACTTGGATTGCTAATACAGGACAGAAGGCATAGCATGCACAGCCCCATTCTGTTGCATTTAAAGAAAAAACACAAAATGCAGCGCTCTGGAAGAAATTCCAACGTAATACTGTATGCATAAACAATGCTATTTATTCCAAGTTAAAAAAAATGATTGAACAGTCAAAGTTTAAAATAAATGTTAGTGAACGTTACCAGTGACCTCAGAGTGGATAAAGGGGAAACAATAATCCGGGAGGCTTGTCTGGAGATGGTTTGAACATCAATCACCATCCAAGGAAATGGAGGGGAGAAAATTCAGTCACCAGAGGGGGAGCGTACTGGCTGCTGGCAAAACCTTCCAGCTCCAGGTGGATGCCACGGCTGGATGGTGGTCAGCAGGATGTATAGAAAGGCAACCTGTGTAAACAGCCCCAGAGGGAACAACCAAGCCGAGCAGGGTTGATATTCTCAGCGCGCCTTCTGTGATGTCACTGCTGTGCCGGAGATGAAGGGGAAAGGTGTCCTGAAGTCAGTTGTGTAAGCATCCACTGTGCTGTTGCCGTGTCTTACATGTTTCACGCGCATTTGACAAAGCGCATGCATGCGAAACATGTAAGTCACGGCAACAGAACAGTGGATGCTTACACAACTGACTTCAGGACACCTTTCCCCTTCATCTCCGGCACAGCAGTGACATCACAGAAGGCGCGCTGAGAATATCGACCCTGCTCGGCTTGGTTGTTCCCTTTGGGTCCATTTACATCACACAGGTTGCCTATCTATCCATCCTGCTGACCACCATCCAGCAATGGCATTAACCTGGAGCTGGCAGGTTTTGCCAGCAGCCAGTACGCTCCCCCTCTGGGAACCCAATTTTCTCCCCTACATTTCCTTGGATGGTGATCGATGTTCCAGGCAAGCCTCCCGGATGATAGTTTCCCCCTTATCCACTCTGAGGTCACTGGTAATGTTCATTAACATTTATTTTAAACTTTGACTGTTCAACCCTTTATTTAACTGAATTAAATAAATATCATTGTTTATGTATACGGTACTATGTTGGAATTTATTTGATCATTCTTTCAGAGCGCTGCATTTGGGTTTTTTCTTTGACTGTCGCATCTCTTTCCATGCTGTGCTGGCTGCACTGGGTCTGATCCACTTATCTGATTACTCCTCATCAGAGCACTCTATTTGACCCCTAGACTCGCAGTGCTCCAGGTGTTCTGTGTTTTTTTATTGCATTTTGAACAATTTGGCAGCTTAAATTTATAATAATGTACGTGTGAGACAGATGACAGCAAAGTACCCGTGCCCTATTTGGACAAAATGTTTTTTTTAAAGTAGTGCTGGACAGTAACTTGTTATGATTTTTGCATTCTAGGTAACAGAAGCAATGCAAGCAGTTTTACTTGCTGAAATCAAAAGATGGATGGAAACATTGAGACAAACAGTAATAACAACTCAACCAGTCTGTACAGTCGATTATGGACAGTTACAACTACCTTTACAATGTGAGCCCTACGAGCAATCAGAGCAAGTGTTTAACAATTCTCCTATGCAAAGTAAGTTGAATTTATGGAATTCTATAAAAAAATTGTATTGCTGTTATGTCATTAGAACATCAAGGTCAACATAACTATTTGTTTCACACTTTAAGATATTCAAAGAGGATCTTCGATCTTTAAAAAAGTCAGCAGCTACCAGCTGGGGATCCAGTGCTGTACTCACCCAGGACGGTCCTTCATCTTCAGGTCTTTTAGCCATCTTGACTGTGGGAAGCTGGTTGTGTCTCATAGCTGGCTAACCACTGTGCATGTGCAAGACGCGTTGCACTTCCCCAATGGTCTCGCAGTCTCCTAGGACCTGTGATGTGTCCTAGGAGGTTGTGGACGGGGAGGGGGGGGGGTCAAACTTCTGCTCTTCTCGCCTAGGCAAGCAGTGCAGATATGGGAGCGGGTACCCGTTAGAAATAGGTACCTGATCCCTGAAAAAAAAGGAGAGGGGGAAAAAGCAACATCCCTTTTCAGTTGAACTTCCACTGTTTTTACACCCATGAGCTATCAAATCTAATGTGGTATCATAACTGACATGCTGAAATGCTGGCTTGTATATGGGACGTTTAGTCCATTAGCATATAGCCAGGTAATGATTGTACAATGTGTACAGTGCATGCTTTTAAACTGGAAGTTTGGGGATACAGCTGGGAAAGAGAAATAGCAAATAGTTAAAAAAAATGTTTTGGAGCAAAATGACAATACATTTGGAGAGTATGCCCAATAAAGTGGGACTAGAAGGAATTATGAATGAGTATTTAATAGTAATTTAGCTAATTAAAGAAACTGACCTTTTCCTTTTCTGTTTTATTTTCTTGCCTTCCCTGAGTAAGTCACTGATTTGTTGCTGTAGTGTTCTCTGATATTGCAGTTGAGCTTTATTAGAGTATAACATGAAGCAGATCAATGCTGGCAGAACAGCACCCAGCTCTCTTTGAAGTACTGTAGCTTCACATACATAGATACAGAAAAAAAACAAAAAAACAAACACTTATGTCCCGTACACACGGTCGGATTTTCCGACGGAAAATGTGTGATAGGACCTTGTTGTCGGAAATTCCGACCGTGTGTAGGCTCCATCACACATTTTCCATCGGATTTTCCGACACACAAAGTTTGAGAGCAGGATATAAAATTTTCCGACAACAAAATCCGTTGTCGGAAATTCCGATCGTGTGTACACAAATCCGACGGACAAAGTGCCACGCATGCTCAGCATAAATAAAGAGATAAAAGCTATTGGCCACTGCCCCGTTTATAGTCCCGACGTACGTGTTTTACATCACCGCGTTTAGAACGATCGGATTTTCCGACAACTTTGTGTGACCGTGTGTACGCAAGACAAGTTTGAGCCAACATCCGTCGGAAAAAATTCTAGGATTTTGTTGTCGGAATGTCCGAACAAAGTCTGACCGTGTGTACGGGGGAATTACTGTTGCGCTATTCTGTTACATTTTTAATAAAAAATCCTACTGAAACATCAGGAATCATTAAAATCACATGAATTGGTTCAATATGATATTATCTTTTTTAGATGGATCCATTAAATCTGAACTGTTACCGCTTCTCACATATTGTATACTGCAAATGGAATATATACTTAGGAAAAAAATAGTCATATAGAAAAATAGACAAAACTTTGAACGATTAAAAAAAAATCTTGGTTTTTAACTTGTGAGACTACAAGTACTCGAAAACAATTTAGACGTACAGTATTTCTACAACTACACACAGCAAGCCCACAGCAATCACCAAAACACAGCTGCAAATTGGTGCATTGGGAAATACAATATGTACCCTTAGCCAAGTGCTGCATGGGTGATTTTTAAGCTCAGACAATGGAAAAATCTCTCAGAGACAAAATCCTTCTTTTGTGTTACTGTAGGAGGTTTTTTTAAACTGGTAAAGTGTGTCTATACCCAAAACAATTTTTTAAATTTTGAATAGAATTGGGAAGGGTTAAAACTAGTGTCACGTTATTTTGTTGCACTCTGTTTACCATTAGGAAAACTTCCCGTCACTTCCTTTTACAGAGATGCAACAGGACGTTAGAAGAAATCTCCAAATGGTGGCGGGGTTCCTATTATAGACAGCTGCCCCCGAATAGGTAAAATCTAAAACTAGTGGTAAGTCCTTCCACCAGTGACAGATACTTAACAGAAGATCCAGGCCTTTCCCACACTATCCAAAACTTAAAAAAAAAAGGTTTTACATAGAGGTGCACTTTGAAGGCTCACTGAACTCGAAGAACAAACATTTTAAAATGCAGCTAACCAGTAGAGTTGGGTGAACGGTGTGGGCCGAGCAAAAGTTAGGCCTGAACATCGCCTGTTTGCCTATTTAAACTTGCAGGGCGTTCGGCGGGTGTTCGCCCTGCCAGACGGCCTACAATGCACTGCGCGCTGCACAGTGCATTCTAAACCCTGATTGGGCAAAACTTTGCCCAGTCAGGGCACAGTAAATAGCTGGTTGTTAAGGAGCAGGCTGGGAAGCCGTCCACGGCGTCCCTAAAAACTGATGAGTCATCAGCTGTCAATGGGCTTCCCCGTTATCAGCTGTCAATGGGCTTGCCACCTTTTTTCTTTTTTTAACATTTTTTCAATACAATACCATTGCCGGCAATTTAAATGTCATTTCATTCATTTTTTATTTTCTTTAGAAATGTAATTTTTGCTGCAGCATGTTCTATACATGCTACAGATGTGCCACGTTACAGGCAGACTAAGGGGACCCCCAGACACTATATTAAAATGTTTTCATTTTTATTGTTGCACTTTAAGCAGCATTAAAATCACTGCTCCCGTAAAAACAATCTTTTTAAAAAATTATTGCATTGATACATGTCCCCCAGGGCATTAACCAGACTTCCACACCCTTTCTATGGCCAATTACTTGCATATAAGCCTTTAAAATGGGGACTTTTGATTTTTCAAGTTTGGGTCCCATAGACTTTAATAGGGTTTACCGTTTAGGTCAGAACGTTTTCTCTTTGGGAGTTCTGGTGCAAACTGAACAGGGGAGTGTTCAGCCCATCTTTACTTACCAGTTGTCAGATGTGGTAGACACATTCGTTTTGAGAAAATTGTCATAAAGTACAGAAAATAACTGTTGATCTTGTCAGAAATGCAATGTACTTGTCACTTCCTATAAGCTGAACTTAAAACACAAATATTTTATCTTTTTATCTTCTGTAAACTATAAACTTCCCTCATATAATAGAGGAAGACCTATTTGTATTCTAAATCAGGAGAGCAGCCTGGGTGACAATGGCATCTCCCTCTATATATACAGTGGAGTAGTAAGTGCAGCCAGTCTACAACAGAAACTGTGTTATTCCAGGGATTACAATTTTATTTCAGGTACTTATATAGGACCATCAATTTTTGCAGCGCTATATATATATATATATATATATATATATATATATATATATATATATATATATATATATACACAGTGGGGACGGAAAATATACAGACCCCCCTTAAATTTTTCATTCTTTGTTATATTGCAGCCATTTGCTAAAATCATTTAAGTTAATTTTTTTCCTCATTAATGTACACACAGCACCCCATATTGACAGAAAAACACAGAATTGTTGACATTTTTTCAGATTAATTAAAAAAGAAAAACTGAAATATCACATGGTCCAAAGTATTCAGACCCTTTGCTGTGACGCTCATATATTTAACTCAGGTGCTGTCCATTTCTTCTGATCATCCTTGAGATAGTTCTACACCTTCATTTGAGTCCAGCTGTGTTTGATTATACTGATTGGACTTGATTAGGAAAGCCACACACCTGTCTATATAAGACCTTACAGCTCACAGTGCATGTCAGAGCAAATGAGAATCATGAGCTCAAAGGAACTGCCTGAAGAGCTCAGAAACAGAATTGTGGCAAGGCACAGATCTGGCCAAGGTTACAAAAAATTTCTGCTGCACTTAAGGTTCCTAAGAGCACAGTGGCCTCCATAATCCTTAAATGGAAGATGTTTGGGATGACCAGAACCCTTCATAGAGCTGGCCGTCTGGCCAAACCGAGCTATCGGGGGAGAAGAGCCTTGGTGAGAGAGGTAAAGAAGAACCCGAAGATCACTGTGGCTGAGCTCCAGAGATGCAGTCGGGAGATGGGAGAAAGTTGTAGAAAGTCAACCATCACTGCAGCCCTCCACCAGTCTGGGCCCTATGGCAGAGTGGCCCGACGAAAGCCTCTCCTCAGTGCAAGACACATGAAAGCCCGCATGGAGTTTGCTAAAAAACACGTGAAGGACTCCAAGATAGTGAGAAATAAGATTCTCTGGTCTGATGAGACCAAGATAGAACTTTTTGGCCTTAATTCTAAGTGGTATGTGTGGAGAAAAACAGGCACTGCTCATCACCTGTCCAATACAGTCCCAATACAAGTGGTGGCAGCATCATGCTGTGGGGGTGTTTTTCAGCTGCAGGGACAGGACGACTGGTTGCAATCGAGGGAAAGATGAATGTGGCCAAGTACAGGGATATCCTGGACGAAAACCTTCTCCAGAGTGCTCAGGACCTCAGACTGGACCGAAAGTTTACCTTCCAACAAGACAATGACAGTAAGCACACAGCTAAAATAATGAAAGAGTGGCTTCACAACCACTCCGTGACTGTTCTTGAATGGCCCAGCCAGAGCCCTGACTTAAACCCAATTGAGCATCTCTGGAGAGACCTAAAAATGTCTGTCCACCAACGTTTACCATCCAACCTGACAGAACTGGAGAGGATCTGCAAGGAGGAATGGCAGAGGATCCCCAAAACCAGGTGTGAAAAACTTATTGCATCGTTCCTAAAAAGACTCATGGCTGTATTAGATCAAAAGGGTGCTTCTACTAAATACTGAGCAAAGGGTCTGAATACTTAGGACCATGTGATATTTTAGTTTTTCTTTTTTAACAAATCTGCAAAGATGTCAACAATTCTGTGTTTTTCTGTCAATATGGGGTGCTGTGTGTACATTAATGAGGAAAAAAAATGAACTTAAATGATTTTAGCAAATGACTGCAATATAACAAAGAGTGAAAAATTTAAGGGGGTCTGAATACTTTACATCCCCACTGTGTGTGTGTGTATGTATATATATATATATATATATATATATATATATATGGAGCTTACAATCTAAGGTCCCTGACTCACATTCATACTTACCAGGACCAATTAACCTACCAGCATCTCTTTGGAGTGTGGGAGGAAATTGGAGTACCCAGAGGAAACCCACACAGGCAGACCTGCATGCAGGTAGTACCATGGCTGGGATTCAAACCGATGACCACTGTGCTGCTATGTAGAAGTGTTAACCACGTAGCCACATAGCATTCTTATAGCCTAGGCCAGTGATGGCGAACCTTGGCACCCCAGATGTTTTGGAACTACATTTTCCATGATGCTCATGCACTCTGTAGTGTAGTTGGCTAAGGCCATCTTTATGTAGAGCAACAATTCTTTTTTTCAGATCCTCAGAGAGTTCTTTGTCATGAGGTGCCATGTTGAACTTTCAGTGGCCAGTATGAAAGAGTGAGAGCGATAACACCAAATTTAACACACCTGCTCCCCATTCACACCTGAGACCTTGTAACACTAACACGTCACATGACACCGAGGAGGGAAAATGGCTATTTGGGCCCAATTTGGTCATTTTCACTTAGGGGTGTACTCACTTTTATTGCCAGCGGTTTAGACATTAAATGGCTGTGTGTTGAGTTATTTTGAGGGTACAGCAAATTTACACTGTTATACAAGCTGTATACTCACTAGTTTACATTGTAGCAAAGTGTCATGTGTGTGTGTAAATATATATATATATATACACTCAGGGCTTTTTTTCAAGGGGAACTTGGTGGAACTCAGTTCTACCACCTCTGGCTCAGACCCTTGGGGGGCTGCTCACCACAATCACTTGTAAACACAGAAGTCCGGTTTCTGTGTTTACAAGTGACAGCTCTGCTTGCACTCTGTGTGTAATCCCCTGAACTCTGCACTCTGTATGTAATGCAATCTTGGTATTTAATGCCCCTTTAAGACCCTCCTACTGTTCGTGAAATTTGACTGACCACACCCACTATTTGATGTGATTTGGAGGGTGTGTGTGGGTGGAGGGGTTTTGGGTTTTGGGGGTTTGTGGTTGAGTTCCACCACCTATTGTTTGAGAAAAAAAGCCCTGTATACACTATATTACCAAAAGTATTAGGACACCTGCCTTTACACGCACATAATATTTAATGACATCCCAGCCTTATGCCCCGTACACACGGTCGGACATTGATCGGACATTCCGACAACAAAATCCCAGGATTTTTTCTGACGGATGTTGGCTCAAACTTGTCTTGCATACACACGGTCACACAAAGTTGTCAGAAAATCCGATCGTTCTGAACGCAGTGACGTAAAACACGTACGTCGGGACTATAAATGGGGCAGTAGCCAATAGCTTTCATCTCTTTATTTATTCTGAGCATGCGTGGCACTTTGTGCATCGGATTTGTGTACACACGATCGGAAATTCCGACAACGGATTTTGTTGTCGGAAAATTTTATAGCCTGCTCTCAAACTTTAAATAATTATACAAAAATGTGTAGCGCTGAAATGACAAGATACCTTAAAACTAATAAGTATAAAGGCCTATACTTAAAGTATAGTGTGCATATAAACATACATGTAGAGTATGACTAAAAGTCCAAAAGAACAGTCAATACGTTGGAATTGAGTGGGTTGCTACCCCGAACGTGAAGTGAGGAGCGCCTTCACCAACATATAACAGTTTCAAAAGGTAGCGTTCTTTAGTATATATGAAGTTTCATCAATGCATTGAATAGTCCATTTTATAATCAAACTCATATCCCACACCACTGTGTCTTCAAAACATGCAGTGCACTTGAATATTATAGATGGAGGCTTACCGGAGGGTTTGAACCCAAAACAGCATATACTGTGAGGGTCAAACCAGCTTTTATTGCACCCTGGCAATGGTGGGAAGATCTTTGTGGCCTGAGGATAGTGAGAAGGTCTTTTCTAAAGATGTATCCTATCCACACGTGATGCTGGATCTCACCAACCCGGGTTCATAGAGGGCACAAAAAGGGACTACATAGCGTGATACCGTAGACACCGTAATTTATTAAATAAAGGAATACACTTACATGATAAAGTTGATAAAAAGCGCTTGTACATAAAAAGGGGAGGCAGTGGAGTCCTCCCGACGCGTTTCGTCTGAGTAGACTTCGTCCTGGGGTGCCCTCCACTGCAGCCCGACTCCCTAATATAGGAACTGTAATCATCCTGATATGAATCCAGCCCAATCGATTCCAAAAAGCAGCACTTCCGGGTTGCCCAAGATGGCGGACCCGCGTGCGTTCCAAACCTCGTTTTAGTGGGTGTGTCCATGCGTTCCACCCTCCAAAACGGAAGTCGGAAGTTCCCCATATTCTAAAATAAAGAGCCATCATCTTATTATAATAAAACAAGACTTGTGTTTCAGTTTAGCTGGTAATTAGAGCTGATTAGTAATGTTTCCTATCGTCGTTCGAATAACAGCGAGATCCCGCCGTATCTCGCGATATAATGCTATAGCGTCACGACGCTGAGGGGAAAGTGTCCACAAGAAGCGTCACGACGCTAAGGCGGAAGTGCTCTCGCGGAACACCTCGCCTGCGTTCCACTGATGGTTAACCGGAAGTCCGCGGATCTCAGCTAATCTCGCGATATCGCGCTGTGACACCACAGCGCAAAAAATGGAATTAGTTGTATAGGTCAACCACTTGCGTTCCACCTATGATTAAGGTGGAACGACAGGTTGAGACTAGCTTCACTTAAGTGGCTTATCAGTCGATAACTGAATAAAAAACTGGGGACCAATAGTTACTCACATAATGTGCACCACAAGAGGGCGATGTGGCGACAACGTAAGCAACTCGGTGTCATCCAGTTACAATCAAACTAAAAAACAGAAATAATTCGTATGACTCTGAACTCATATGTTTTAGTTTGGCAGAATCAAGTGAGCTGGATACACCCAGGTGTGCCCATTTTAAAGCATATATGACATATATAGCTCTACAGAGGGTACCAGCCGCATATAAATACATCCAAAATGCAGACATAGAGATAAAAAATATAAAGATAAAAAATGTACAGAAATGCATACTTGGGAATGGATATTATATCCCTTATGACTCGTCCAGAAAGGCATTAACATCAACCTCTACGTTGAGCCCCAACGGGGCAAAAGTTTTTAGCTCATATGCCCAGAACATTTCGAGGCGTGACACACCCCTTATTCTGGCACCCCCTCTCCAGGGTGGTGTGTATTTATCAATAATAACAAACTGTGATCCCTCTGGATTTCCACCATGGAATTCTTTGTAGTGCCTAGGGACCGTATGTTTGGGGTCTCTGCTTTTAATTAGGGCAATGTGTTCACCCACCCTAATCGAAAATGTTCTGGTGGTGCGGCCAATGTACTGTTTAAGGCATGGGCAAGTAATGAGGTACACTACAAATCTCGTGCTGCAAGTGCAGAATGGTTTTATCGTGTATCTCCTTCCAGTCACTGTAGAGGCAAATTCAGATACTTTACGTGTTCTAATGTTGTTATGCTGACACACCGTACATTTCCTACACGGAAAGAAACCTGTCCAATTATGAAAGAACTGGGGACGAATGGGAGGGTTTATAATATTGGGGGCTATCTGTCCTTTTAGGGAGGGTACACCCCTGAAGATAACATTGGCTTCTTCTGGGATAATTGGGCCCAGAATACTATCTTGCTTCAGGACGCCCCAGTGTTAACTCATGATGTTTTTAATTTGTCTATGCTGAGTTGAGAAAGAGGTTAGCAGAGCCCATCTAAATCTCCCGTCAGATTCTCTTTTAGGTTTAACTTCCAGTAAAGATTTCCTGTCAATACTGACAGCTTTTTGAATCTCCAGGTTCAAGTCCTCAGTGTTGTATCCCTTATCCTCAAACCTGGATTTCAAAATTTTGGCCTGTTCCAAAAATGTCTCCTTTACAGTGCAATTTCGTCGGAGTCTTAAAAATTGGCTCCGAGGGACCGAATTTAACCACGAGGCATGGTGGCAACTATCAACGGGAATAAACCCGTTGCGGTCTGTGGATTTGAAATAAGTACTGAATCTAAATTCATTATTGATGATCTCTATCTGTAAGTCCAAAAAATGAATCTTGGTCTTACTGGCTTGGTACGACAGAGCTATACCCCTGTCATTATTATTCAGACACACAAAGAACTCTTCCAACGTTTCCATGGTGCCATTCCATAGGAGAAGGATGTCGTCTATGTAACGGGTCCACAAAACCAGGGACCTGGTCTCGTGGACATAGACGACATCCTCCTCCCACTTGGCCATGAACAGGTTCGCGAGGCTAGGCGCGAATTTCGCCCCCATGGCCACCCCCCGTTGCTGGAGATAGAAATTGTGGTTAAACCAAAAGTAGTTGTGTTTTGCCGCGAACTCTAATAGTTCGACAAGATACTCACACTGAAAAGAGGCCAAAGAGTGTTCCTGAGATAAGAAGTGTTTGACGGCATCGATACCCTTATCGTGTGGTATGCACGTATACAGTGACGCCACGTCCGCCGTGGCCATGATGTAACCCTCCCTTAAACTTTGTGTGTCGGAAAATCCGATGGAAAATGTGTGATGGAGCCCACACATGATCGGAATTTCCGACAACAAGGTCCTATCACACATTTTCTGTCGGAAAATCCGACCGTGTGTACGGGGCATTAGTCCGTAGGGTTCAATATTGAGTTGGTCCACCCTTTGCAGCTATAACAGCTTCAACTCCTCTGTGAAGGCTGTCCACAAGGTTTAGGAGTGTGTCTATGGGAATGTTTGACCATTCTTCCAGAAGCGCATTTGTGAGGTCAGGCACTGATGTGGACGAAAGGGCCTGGCTCACAGTCTCTGCTCTAATACATCCTAAAGGTGTTCTATCGGGTTGAGGTCAGAGCTCTGTGCAGGCTAATCAAGTTCCTCCACCCCAGACACACTCATGAATGTCTTTATGGACCTTGCTTTGTGCACTGGTCCAAATCCTTTGGTGGAGGAGGGATTATTGTATGGGGTTGTTTTTCAGGGGTTGGGCTTTGTCCCTTAGTTCTAGTGAAGGAAAATTGTAAGGCGTTAGCATACCAAGACATTTTGGACAATTTAATGCTCCCAACTTTGTGGGAAGAATTTGGGGATGGCCCCATCCTGTTCCAACATGACTACACACCAATGCACAAACAAGGTCTATAAAGACATGGATGAGCGAGTTTGGGTGGAGGAACTTGACTGGCCTGCACAGAGTCCTGGCCTCAACCCGATAGAACACCTTTGAGATTAATTAGAGTGGAGACAATAGCACTTCTCGAAGAATGGTCAAACATTCCCATAGACACACTCCTAAACCTTGTGGACAGCCTTCTCAGAAGGGTTGAAGCTGTGTGTGTATATGTATATATATATATATATATATATATATATATATATATATATATATATATACAGTATCTCACAAAAGTGAGTACACCCCTCACATTTTTGTAAATATTTTATCATGTCTTTTCATGTGACAACACTGAAGAAATTACACTTTGCTACAATGTAAAGTAGTGAGTGTACAGCTTGTATAACAGTGTAAATTTGCTGTCCCCTCAAAATAGCTCAACACACAGCCATTCATGTCTAAACCGCTAACAACAAAAGTGAGTACACCCCTAAGTGAAAATGTCCAAATTGGGCCTGAAGTGTCAATATTTTGTGTGGCCACCATTATTTTCCAGCACTGCCTTAACCCTCTTGGACATGGAGTTCACCAGAGCTTCACATGTTGCCACTGGAGTCCTCTTCCACTCCTCAATGATGACATCATGGAGCTGGTGGATGTTAGAGACCTTGTCCTTTTCCACCTTCCATTTGAGGAAGCCCCATAGATGCTCAATAGGGTTTAGGTCTGGAGACAAGCTTGGCCAGTCCATCACCTTTACCCTCAGCTTCTTTAGCAAGACAGTGGTCATCTTGGAGGTGTGTTTGGTGTCGTTATCATGTTGGAATACTGCCCTGTGGCCCAGTCTCCGAAGGGAGGGGATCATGCGCTGCTTCAGTATGTCACAGTACATGTTGGCATTCATGGTTCCCTCAATGAACTGTAGCTTCCAAGTGCCAGCAGCACTCATGCAGCCTCACACCATTGACACCATCTGAACAAAATAAGTTTATCTTGGTCTCATCAGACCACATGACATGGTTCAAGTAATCCATGTCCTTAGTCTGCTTGTCTTCAGCAAACTGTTTGCGGGCTTTCTTGTACATCATCTTTAGCAGAGGCTACCTTCTGGAACATGGTTTGAGCACTGACAGGCTGACCCCCCACCCCTTCAACCTCTGCAGCAATGCTGGCAGAACTAACATCTATTTTGCAAAGACAACCTCTGGCTATGATGCTGAGCACGTGCACTCATCTTCTTTGGTCAACCATGGCGAGGCCTGTTCTGGATGGAACCTGTCCATTTCCCTTAGTCACCGTGCTACAGCTCAGTTTCAGGGCCCAATTGGGCCCAATTTGGACATTTTCACTTAAGGGTGTACTCACTTTTGTTGCCAGCGGTTTAGACATTAATAGCTGTGTGTTGAGTTATTTTGAGGGGACAGCAAATTTACACCACTGTTATACAAGCTGTACACTCACTACTGTACATTGTAGAAAAGTGTAATTTCTTCAGTGTTGTCACATGAAAAGATATAATAAAATATTTACAAAAATGTGAGGGGTGTACTCACTTTTGTGAGATACTATGTATGTATGTGTGTGTGTATATATATATATATATATATATATATATATATATATATATACACACACCTTTTTTCCCCATTTTTATAAGTGATCACATGCCCTCTGTTCTCAGCTGTATAAGGATCTCAGAGAGGTGGGGGAGGAGACACAGCAGCACACTGATCTTCCCAGTGAATGGCTGTGCGGG
Organism: Aquarana catesbeiana; assembly: GCF_042186555.1. NCBI lineage: Eukaryota > Metazoa > Chordata > Amphibia > Anura > Ranidae > Aquarana > Aquarana catesbeiana. The sequence continues at coordinate 80,654,811 of NC_133326.1, read as the reverse complement.
GGGGTGGGGACTGTCAGAACAAGTCTGATCATTGGAGGAGTGCAGGCTGAGCTCCTAGCACAGAGAGAGAACTGTCCACCCTGTGCTCTCCTGTCAGAAACAACAGGTATTTCACACAACAATACACAGAGAACAGGATGCTTTTTAATACAAGTGCATGGTACAGCAGGCACACATCAGGAATATAAAATATTGGGCTTACATATATTTTAAGTTCAATGTTTGTTGGTTAATTTTCCATGAAAAATGAATAAGCAACTGTGTAGTCTTTCTCTTAATTCATACGATTTCCTATTGTTCCTATTAGAAGTTTACTTTTAAAACATATAAAAAGAAAAAAAATCTCTTGATACATTTTGGAGTTCCAAGATTGTAATTATTATTAAATTAATCTATGAAGCTAGTTCATGAATCTCCAAACAATGAATAAGTAATACTTGTTCCCCAGAAAGTAGGTAATTGACATTTGGGGTGACAACATTAAGAAGTTTGGACATTTTAATAAACAAGGAATTATTAGGTGGCTTTATATCATTTTATATTTGTAATGATTTTTGGTTCAATATAACTGTTAATTGATTTGGCACTTGAATATTTGTGCACAGAATGCCATATTGCTTTGAATTTCTGCCTTTTTACTGTTTTTATTAAAGTTGTAATTATGATGCAAATAAAGAGCAATACTAATATTCACTCTTGGTAGGCAAATACATTCTCTTCCCAAAATATCATAAATAGATTATTATAAATGACTTTGCTGATATAAATTCACTAGTTTGGGGAAATACACTCAAATTATTTGACTACATAGAAATGACCATGGCTAATCACTAACAGTTGCTTTACTTGCACCTTGTGTTCATTGTTTGCATGGTCTTAATGAGTAAGAACCATGGTCATCATGAGAAAAGACCAAAAATTGGGGTTCCAAAATTTGTTTTCTGGGGGCCTTAATTTTTCAATTATATTTTACATGGCATTGATCATTTAGTACATTGGGAACCATGACTGTAAATGCATGAAATAATAGTTGTTGATGTTGTCTAGCAACTGATAAATTTCTGTATATGGTAGACTATTGCCATATTTTTTTCTCTCTACATCAATAATACCTACAGCATAGTTACACCAGGAACACTGATTGTAAAAAGAGATGTTATTGTGTACAGTAAATGACCACCAGTAAGTCTCTTTCTGCTATCATTACTAGGAACCCAGGAAACTCTATTAGGTTAGTATTTATTTACATAAACCATGTGTTATAAACTGGTAAATGGCTGAAAGTGAGTTTCCTGATTTAATATTCCCCAGACTATATTCTGTTTATTTTAATTCTATTTTCCCCTTTAAAATTGCTAGCATAATATTTTGAGTTTCAAATGGCACTTATTTCTCGTAAGCGAAAGCATATCCATTTATATTTTAGCTTCCAGCTTTCCACTTCAGCTTAATATTAAATCATCTTTATCTTATTCAATTGCATTTTTTTTTCTTTCCTTCCCATGGCTTATCCATAAATGTTCTGTATGGAGAATGGCAAGCATGCTGAGTCTTCTAAACTTAAAGCTTATTTGCTCTTTCCTTTGTGCTTTTTACTGGAGAACTCCTTAATGTAGTAGAAATCAGATTTGGTGTGTATTTTTACACAAAATCAAATTGCACAGGCGCCACAACGGCACTTCCATTTCTTTCCAAACACTAAGGAGGATAAGGTTCCACCACCAGTTCCCACCGCAGGGAAGCTACCTTACAGGAAAGGCCTTGCTATACAATGGACCTGGCTTGTTTCTTAGAAATCACCTTCTTTATTTTCATGTCAGCTTACTGTACTGGACATGGAAGTGAAATATATTCTGGTGGAAATGATATAGCAATGATTGTTAAAATACAAATGTTATTATAACCCTGTAGAATCATCATACACATGGTGCTACTTTGTCCTCCTTTCATATTTAATCTTTATAGTAGTTTGAGATAACATTAAAGTGTTTTGGAAAACATGAGCAAGTTCAGGATCACAAATTGCATCATTAGCTTCTAAGTATTGTAAGAACTCACTTCAAGTGATAAAGCTTTAAAGGCTCAGTCACTCGCTTCCTTCTTTTAAAGAGCTTTTCTTGCCCAATTTTATTTGAAAGAAAGCTCAGAAAACACAAAACATGAGATTCCCTTGCAGGGGTATTCAGCATTTTTCTTCCATCAAACAAAACAGATGACATTCAGCCTCATGGCTTACACCTTTAGCATTGCTGCTCTGGCATTACCATTGAAGCCCTTTGTCTCCTATTATTATTATATTATTATTTTACAGAATGTTTATAGAGCCAACAGTTTATGCAGCACTTTACAATATAAAAGGGAGAGAATACAGTTACAATACAATAAAATACAAGAGGATTAGGAGGGCCCAGTTTAGAGGAACTTACAATCTAATAGGGTGGGGGAGGTGGTACAAAAGGTTGTAACTGTGGGGAATGAGCTGATGGAAGTGGTAAAAGATTAGTTGGAGGCGTGATAGGCTTCCCTAAAGAGATGAGTTTTCAGGGATTGCCTGAAGGCAGCTAGAGTAGGGGATAGCCGGACAGGTTGAGGTAGAGAGTTCCAGAGGATGGGAGAGGCTCTGGAGAAATCTTGGAGATGAGCATGGGAGGAGGAGACAAGGGAGCTTGAGAGTAGGAGGTCTTGAGAGGAGTGGAGAGAACGGTTTGGGTGATACTTGGAGACAAGTTTGGTGATGTAGCTCTGGGCAGAGTTGTGAATGGCTTTGTATTTTGTGGTTGGTATTTTGAATTTAGTTTTGCTGAATGATCGGAAGACAGTGTAGGGATTGACGGAGAGGGGTGGCAGACACTGAGCGGTTGGTAAGGTGGATAAGTCTGGCAGCAGCATTCAAGATAGACTGAGGAGGGGATAGCCTATGAAGAGGTAGGCTAATGAGAAGGGAGTTGCAATAGTCAAGACGAGAGATAACAAGGGAGTGAATGAGGAGCTTGGTGGTTTCATTTGTTAAAAAGGGGCATAATTTAGAGATGTTACAGAGGTGAAGTCTACAAGCTCTTGACAACGATTGAATTTGGGGCTGAAAAGACAGGTTAGAGTTTAGGATTACACCTAATACCCTGACATAAGGGGAGAGGTTGATGGTTGCATTATTGATTTTGATAGAAAAGTCATGGAGGGGGGCACGGCAGGGAGGAATATTACCAACTCGGTTTTAGAGAGATTTAGTTTAAGGAAGTGGTGTGACAGCCATGCTGATATGTCAGTAAGTTAGTAATGTGAGAGGAGACTGAAGGAGTGAGGTGAGTAGTAGACACGTAGATTTTGGTGTCATCGGCGTAAAGATGGGCGGTTATCAAGTGACCAAGGGAGGAGGTGTAGATAGGGAAGAGAAGGGGGTCCAAGAACAGAGCCTTGGGGGACCCCCACAGAAAGGGTCAATTGAGAGGAGGAGACAGAGTTGTAGGTAACACTGAAGGAGTGATGTGATAGGTAGGAGGAGAACCAGGATAGAGCAGATTCTTGGAGGCCATGGGAACAGAGTTTATTGAGAAGAAGCGGGTGGCCAACAATCTCCTACAGACCGTCTTCATAACCATCTTCATACACCATTCTGTGCACATACCTAGCAGTCCCTTGCTTCTCTGTCTCAGCTAGGAGGAACCCTCCTGATTTCAGAGCATAAATCTCCTCTGTCTGCCAGGGTGAAGCCCAGAACCCTAATCCGGCTTCTCCTGAAAGCCCAGCACACACCTACCTAATTAGTGCACTGGTGGTTCTCAAAATTTGGACCCAGAATTGGAGATTTCATCCCTCCCAGATCTCTATAAAATCTCCAGGCTCCAGATCCCAAATCCACTTTTAACCAACTGATGAGGAAACTGACAAAGTCAGTTTCCTCTGAATGATACAAATTAGCTGGATGCCTTCAACCCACCTGGATGAGAATCCTGGGTCATTAACTCTTTTCGCACCGTGGCAGAGCACAAAACTGCCACAGTATTTAACAATCATGTCATGAGTATTACATAAATATGATAAATTTGACACTTATAGTCACTGAAATCATATCAGTCCATATAAACACAGAGCCTAGGAGGAAAGATATAGAACAGGTATCCTCAAACTACGGCCCTCCAGCTGTTGCAGAACTACACATCCCATTAGGCATTGTAAAACTCTGACATTCACAGACATGACTAGGCATGATGGGAATTGTAGTTCCTGAACACCTGGAGGGCCGCAGTTTGAAGACCCCTGATATAGAACAAGCAGGTGTGTCCAACCTTTTGACCTTCCTGGACCAGATTGGAAGAAGAGGAATTGTCTTGAGCCACACATAAAATACACTAACAATAAGGATAGCTGATAGGCAGAAAAAGTCAGGCAGATCCCAAGTTAACGATCACTGATATAGATAATGCATTTATCTGAGTAATAAAACCTATTTTTTAATATATTTTGTATTATAAAAGTAAAAGAGGGCAACATAAAGCTAGCACAATATTTGACAATATTTGATGCAGTAGCAATTCTCAATGAATTCTCAAGGTGTTCATCAGATATTTTTGCTCTTCGTGTGCTTTATTCTTGAAAATAGTTGGTGACAAATTTAGGTTCTGCTGAAAACTGATGACATGAATAAGGCATGATTGTGAAGAGTGGGATATTTTTCTTTGGGAAGATAAAACTTATAAAAGTCCAGTAAAGAGACACTGTAAAATTTTTCTTTAGCCAAACGTGTACACAAGTGTAAACACATTTTTACAAAAAAAAATCAACATTTTTAAGTAGGATTACAATTTTGTGGTGGGCCACATTCATAGCGGTCTTGGGCCACAGATTGGACACCCCTTAAGTACAGTAAATGTCCAGGGTCTAGGGAATCTCCTTGATTTTTATAGAGAATTTATTTTTGGAGACTTTATAGAAAATCATAGAACAAAGCAGTATTGATTAGCTAGTAGTGAAATTATAACAGAAGAATAAAAGTGGAGGAAAACATTGGGATGGGATTGGAGAAGAAAGAAAGTGGCCCAGATGGGAAAACTGTCAAGAGGGTGTATGGTTCAGCTACATCAATAAAGATTGGTTACTGCTTGCTTGGCATTCAAAAGCAGACAGAAAGGAATAAAGGTCTAAACCAGAGTTTCACAACCTTTTTTCAGTCAAGGCGCTGTTTAAAATTATGCACAGTTTTAACATAATGCAGTGGTATCTACACACGTTGGACACTTAGCATTTGAGGTGATTTATTTTTACAATTTTTACAAGAATATACACCCTTGTGAAGGCAGAAGGCATCCCAGAAAAAGGTTGGTCTAAACTATGCTGGCTTCAATCTATAAACTTCACGCTTGTTTTATGAAATGGCCATTCCAGTGAAACATGAACATTTTGTATTTAGATTGACCCAGGGGACAAAGTCTATCTGCTGTGTGATCCTCATTTTTAGAGTTGTGCGAACAGTTTGGGCCGAGCAAAAGTTCTGCCCAAACATCACCTGTTTGTCCATTTGATAAACATCCGAATTTGCAGGGCACTTGGAGGTATGTTCTCCCGCCAAACGCCCCACAATGCACTGCGCGCTGTACCATGAGTATGGTGTGTGAGTATAGTGGGAGTATAGTAAAGTTTGTCAGTATAGTGTAGTGTATCAGTATAGTGTGAATATAGTGTGTTAGTGTAGAACAGTGTTCAACACAGCATTACATAACATTTAGTGCTGTATACAGTGCTATATACCCTTTTTTGTGGTTGCTGTGTGTTTTATTCTTGTCTTTTTCTTTTTTTTGTCTCCTGCCTGCCCCCCCCCCCCCACATCATTTCTGGGAGGCCAGGCAGCTGTTCCCATGCCACTATGAGGGTGCCAGCAGCGTCTGTGTCCACAGGCAAAGGTAAACATGGTCCGTCCTCAGGCAGGGCACATTTGTCTCTGTTTAGTGATGTTGCCTGTGCTATCCAGCCCCAGCATGCAGAGGAGGTGGTGGACTGGCTTACTAAACCATCTTCATCCTCCTCATGCTCTTTGACCCAAGCTGACACTAGTGCACAGCCCACCGCAGCTGCCTGAGCGGCTTATTCTCCACAGCTACTCCTGCCATAGCCCAAGCATCATGCATGGAGGAGTCAGCTAAATTATTTGAACACAGTGTCAGCCACTTGCTTTTTGATGATACATAGGCATTACTTGATTCTGATGTTGGTTCTGAGGAAGGGAGTAACATGGGGAGAACACTGATAAACAACAGATTGGCAGTAATGTTCCCCAGGCCACAGCATATTGCCAAGTTGGCTCCAGTGATGATGAGGATGGAGAGCCTTTTTTAAGCACATGTGCAGCTGGTTGCGCTGTTGCAATTTTCAATCTCTGCCGCAAGCAGATCAAGATTGGAAAAAACACCAGCCATTTAGGTACCACATGTTTGACAAGGCATTTGACCTCCCACCACTCAGCCCGCTGGCAAGAGCACTTGAAAGCCACTCGAAAAGGACACAATTCTTCTCTTCCTCACTCCTCACCATTCATGCCTACCTCTGCTATATCTCATGACCTCTCAGCAGCCTCCACTGACAGGGATGATGGTGAAGCAAGGGGTGTCACAGGTCTTTGCAACACATCTGCCAGCAGCACACCACCTGCTGTGGAGTATAGCAGGCCAATTTCTCTGCCCTGTCTGCCTCAGTGAAAAAAAAAAATGCAGTCTCTGCCACCCATATATATGGCCAGCATCTAAATGCAAGCTTGTCCAAATTGCTGACTTTTCAACTCCTGCCTTTCCATCTGGTGGATTCTGCCCCCTTCCGTGAATTTGCAGAATGCGCTGTACCACAATGGCAGGTTCCCAATCGCTATTCCTTTTCATGTAAGGCCATTCCAACTCTGTACCATCACGTGGAAGGGAATGTTTTGGCATTATTGAGCAAGGCAGTCAGCAGCAAGGTCCATATTACTGCTGAAACGTGGTCCAGCAAGCATGGTCAGGACAATATATTTTGTTCACAGCACACTCTGCTTGCAACTAGGAAGGATGCAGGACAGGGCTCAGTGCTGGAGCTTGTTTTGCCACCACTTCTCCATACAACTGGTGGTGATGATGCAAGATCTGTCAGCTCCATCCCCTCCTCCTCTTCCGTGCCCTTCTGTCAGAGAAGGACTTTTTCTACCCTTGCTCCCCATGCTCCTACGCGCATGCGGATTGGCGCTCTGGCGCACATACATGCGCGGCCCGATGGTGCGGTGCGTGTGTGTGCACAACAGTTCCCTTGTGCTCGCAGTGGCTCGCGAGTGTGCATGGTAGCGCACGTAGTGTGCATAATGGCGCACGCCAGGGCGCACGCTATGGCGGGGCTATTTCAGACGGCTCTGGCGCCCAGACGGGTTGCTGGTTTGTCGTCAGCTTCCTGTTTGTACCTGTTTCCAATTTGCCATACCTGATTACCTGCTGTGACCCAGACTGTTCCTGACTACGCTGCTGCTCTCCTTGATCTGACCCTCGGCTTGCTTAAACAGACTTTGCTTGATCTGCCTACCAGTGTTTGACCCTCGGCCTGCCTAACGGACTTTGCTTGATCTGCCTACCAGTGTTTGACCCTCGGCCTGCCCAACAGACTTCCTTACCTGCCTTACCTGGATTTGACCTCTGGCCTGTTTCACGGACTTGTTTACTTCCTCTGGCACCTGATTCCTCTGTCCTGCATTGGACCCTCAGCCAGTTCCTGAATCTCAACTAATCCTTCATACAGCTCCTCAGGCTTTTCAAGGAACTCACACCTGCTGGTGGCCCGTGCCTCCGCGTGCCACCTGTTCCCTGTATCACCTTCGGGGGACAGGGTGTGTGTGGTCGCAAGGGCGAGCCGCTCTCGGCATCTCGGCCTCGGTAAATACTATCCGTGACAGTACAAACCAGCCAGATGACCAAGGCCGACAGAGTGCGCTCTTCTCTGGAGATCTTGTGCCAGCAGGTCTCAGCTCTTACTGATACCGTCCCAAAGCTTCAAGAAGGATATACTCAGATTGATAGCCACCTTCAGCAACTCACGGGACCACCTTTACCTGCAGCCGCAGCTCCCACACCTACCAGTGGGGTCTCTTCTTCTTAGGCTACCACTAACCCTACTGTAGAAATGGTGCTCCCAGAGCCTAGGGTCCCCACACCTGAGCGTTTTGCAGGAGATCGCAAGAAGTACAGGGCTTTTAAAAATGCTTGTTCCCTCTATTTAGCCCTTCAGCCCAGGACTTTTTCTTCAGAAATTGTGGGTGGGTTTTGTGATCTCCCTCCTGGCCGAGGAACCCCAAGCTTGGGCCCACAGCCTGATGGAACAAAGGAGCCCTGTGCTGAACTCAATTGATTCCTTTTTTGAGAGTATGTCCCAACTTTATGACCCGCAGCACACGGCCACAGCTGAAGCAACCTTGCACATCTTGTCACAAGGAAGAAGACCAATAGAAGACTATACGGTGGAATTCCGTAAGTGGGCGGCTGATACTGGCTGAAATGAGCCTGTCCTAAGATACCAGTACCATCAAGGCCTGTCTGAGGTCCTTAAGGACAAATTAGCCAGGATGGAAACCCCAGCTTCTCTAGAGGAGTTGATCCAATCAGCCACCAAGTTGGCTAGTCGCTTGCGAGAGCGACGCTCAGAGCGTTTCCAGGGGCCGCACCTGGCTTGGACGTCATCCATGCCAATTCTGACCCATGTACCGTCTCAGGCTGCAGTCAACTCTTCAGCTCCTGAGGTCGAGCCTATGCAGCTTGATTTGGTCCGTGCTCCTCTGGCCCCTGAGGAAAGGCAACGCAGACGCCAATGAAACCTATGTTTATACTGCAGGGGTACCGGACATTTCCTACGCAGCTGTCCAGTAAGGCCTAGTAAGTCCTACCCGCAAAACTCTGTGAACTGTCAAGCCAGTGTGGTGCCTAAAACTTATGTTATTCTGTTTGTCTCCTTACAGCTAACGGAAGGGGAAACTCACCTGCTCGCTATAATTGACTCAGGAGCTTGCAGCTGTTTCCTAGATGTTACCCTGGCTCACAGTCTGCATATCCCCTTTCTAACCAAGGCACGGAGTCTACAAATACAGCTGGCTGATGGGTCTCTTCCCCGCTCTGGATCCATCACCCGGGAGACTCAACCCATTATTGCTACCACGTATTATGGCCATCAGGAGTTCCTACGATTCAATCTCATCCATTCTCCAATCTTTCCTATTATACTAGGTCTGCCCTGGCTCCAGGCGCATGACCCTCAGATAAACTGGAGTACCAAGGAAGTATCTTTCTCGTCTCAATACTGCTCCCAGCACTGCCTCTCCCCAGCTCCTAGTGTTTGCTCAACCATCACAACCACGCCTGACAACCTCCAACATGTCCCTTCTGTATACCTTGGGTTCCAGGATGTGTTTGATAAACAAAAGGCCAACTGCTTACCACCACATCGGCCGTATGACTGCCCGATCGACCTCCTGCCTGGCTCGGAAGCTCCATTTGGTCGCATTTTTCCACTATCAGAAACTGAGCTAAAGGCCTTCAAGTAATATATTGATGAAAACCTTGCAAAAAGGCTTCATCCGCCCCTATTCTTCACTAGCCGGAGCTGGTATCTTTTTAGTGGGGAAAAAAGATGGGTCCCTAAGGCCGTGTGTGGACTACAGACAACTTAATAACATAACTATCAAGAACAGATACCCGTTGCCACTCATTCCCGAGTTATTCCAACGATTCCGAACGGCCCGAATTTTCTCCAAGTTGGATCTCAGAGGCGCTTATAATCTCATCAGGATCCGGGCTGGGGATCAGTGGAAAACTGCCTTTAGGTCCAGGTTCGGACATTTTGAATACCTGGTGATGCCGTTTGGGCTCTGCAACGCCCCGGCCACATTTCAACATCTGGTGAAGGATATTTTTCGGGAATACCTTGATGACTTCTTAGTCGTCTACCTGGACGACATTCTCATTTTCTCCGTCACCATTGAGCTGCACCAAGGGCATGTTAAAAAGGTTCTCACCATACTCAGGCAGCATAAGTTATACCTCAAAGCCGAGAAATGTGAGTTTGAGAAATCTGTTGTGCAATTCTTGGGATTCATTATTTCTACCAACGAGGTCGCAATGGATCCACAAAAGGTCAAAGCAATCCAGGAATGGCCAGCCCCATTGGATAAGAAGGTGGTGCAACGATTTATAGGGTTTGCCAACTTCTATAGGAGATTTATTGTTGGATTTTCTTCTATCGTGGCACCCATTACTCAGTTGACACGCCAGCACAGTCAATTTCAATGGTCTCAAGAAGCACAGGAAGCCTTTACCAAGCTAAAAGCTTTATTCACCTCTGCACCAATTTTACATCACCCTTACCATTTATATTGGAAGTGGACATGTCAGAGACCGCTACAGGGGCCATTCTCTCCCAGAGACATGGACCCAAGGCCATTCTACACCCTGTAGCCTTCGCATCCCGGAAGCTCAGCCCGCCAGAACTAAACTATGATGTAGGTGATAGGGAGCTGCTGGCCATCAAGTTTGCCCTAGAAGAATGGAGGTACTTATTGGTAGGTTCACCTCATCCGGTTATGATCTTTACAGATCATAAAAATGTAGAGTTTCTTCGGATAGTGAAACACTTGAAACCCAGACAAGCCCACTGGGCTCTCATTTTCTATAGATTTAATTTCCACATATCCTAGCTCAAAGAATGAAAAGGCAGACGCACTTTCCCAGATGTTCTCTGCAGATCCCCAAATGGCTGAACCCAGTACTATCCTTTCTTCACAAAACTTCCTTGGACTCACCCGAGCGGACTCAATAACTTCCATCAGGTCTTCATCCAGTCACTGCTCCGACTCAGAAGTACATACCTTAGAGAAACATGATGATCTGCTCTGGGCCCGGGGAAAAATTTTTGTACCACGTGAAACACGGCCTTTGGCTCTCAAGACTTGTCACGACCATAAACTGACAGGTCACTTCGGAACGAGGAAAACTGTTGAATTGATCTCTCGTTCTTTCTGGTGGCCAGGGTGGAGACGAGATTGTAAGGATTACGTCTCTTCCCTCCCCCCTTTGCCAGCGTAACAAGGTTTAAAACACCAAGTCCTGGTGGCTACTTAAACCCTTGCCCATCCCAGAGCGACCATGGGCTGAAGTATCCATGGATTTCATTGTGGACTTACCTGCTTCAGAAGGGTTCACCACCATCCTGGTCGTTGTCGTCCGCCTCTCCAAAATGGCTCACTTTTTGCCCATAATGGGCACACCTTCTGCTTCTGACATGGCCAATATTTTTCTCAAAGAAATAATCAGACTCCATGGTGTGCCTAAAAGTATTGTGTCAGATAGGGGCGTTCAATTTACTTCCAAGTTTTGGAAAGAGCTCTGCAAAACCTTGGACATTAAGACCTGCCTCTGCTCAGCTTACCATCCCCAGAGCAACGGCCAGATGGAGAGGACAAATCAAACCTTGGAGCAGTACCTCTGTTGCTTCTGTTCTGACTTTTAAGATGATTGGGCGGCTCTCCTCCCGTATGCCGAGTTTGCTTACAATAACTCTATCTATTCCGCCACTAATCAAACACACTTCTGGGCAAACTTTGGGTTCCATCCTACCTTCCTCTCTAACAACATCCCTGAAATGTCCGTCTCTGCTGTTCAAGACCGAATAACTTCCATACAGTCCAACTTTCAAAAAATTCAGGATACTTTACAAAAGGCTCAGGATAGCTATAAGAGACAGTATGACCAAGTGAGGAAGGAGAACCCAATCTTCAATGTTGGCCAGGAGGTCTGGTTGTCAACTGCAAATCTTAAGCTACCCCTGCCCTCATGGAAACTTGGGCCAAGGTTCATTGGGCCCTTTCAAATTAAGAGGATGATCAACCCTGTGGCATTTGAGCTGGCATTACCGAACTCTTATAGAATACACCCAGTCTTTCACGCATCCTTGCTAAAACCTGTTGTGTCCGGCTCTTTTCCCAGGAGAAGGGAACTTCCTCCCCTGCTAGACGACGTAGACGGGGAGAATGTGTTTGAAGTGGAGTCCATTTTGAACTACAGAAAGAGGGGCAGGCAACTTCAGTACCTAATCCAATGGAAAGGATACCCTCCTGAGGACAATTCCTGGGAGCCCGCTAGGAATCTGCATGCCCCACGGTTAATTCAAGCCTTCCACCGGGAACATCCAGAACTGATGTCCAGTTTGGGCGTCCAGTGTCCGCCCCTAGGAGGGGGCACTGTCAGAGAAGGACTTTTTCTACCCTTGCTCGCCATGCTCCTGCGTGCATGCGCGGCGGATAGGCGCTCCGGCGCACACACGTGCACGGCCCGATGGTGCGGCGCATGCGTGTGCACAACAGTTCCCTTGTGCGCACAGTGGCTTGCGAGTGTGCACAGTAGTGCGTGCAGTGTGCGTAATGGCGCACGCCAGGGTGCACGCTATGGCGGGGCTATTTCAGACGACTCTGGTGCCCAGACGGGTTGCTGGTTTGTCGTCAGCTTCCTGTTTGTGCCTGTTTCCAGTTTGCCATACCTGATAACCTGCTGTGACCCGGACTGTTCCTGACTATGCTGCTGCTCTCCTTGATCTGACCCTCGGCTTGCTTAAACAGACTTTACTTGAACTGCCTACCAGTGTTTGACCCTCGGCCTGCCTAACTGACTTTGCTTGATCTGCCTACCAGTGTTTGACCCTCAGCCTGCCCAATGGACTTGCTTACCTGCCTTACCTGGATTTGACCTCTGGCCTGTTTCACAGACTGGTTTACTTCCTCTGGCACCCGATTCCTCTGTCCTGCATTGGACCCTCAGCCAGTTCCTGAATCTCAGCTAATCCTTCATACAGCTCCTCTGGCTTTTCAAGGAACTCACACCTGCTGGTGGCCCATGCCTCTGTGTGCCACCTGTTCCCTGTATCACCTTCGGGGGATGGGGTGCACGTGGTCGCAAGGGTGAGCAGCTCTCGGCATCTCAGCCTCGGTAAGTACTATCCGTGACACCTTCTCTGTTGAATTGTCCTATGAACCACCAGTACCCCCTACGTGTTCAACGGGCTATTCAACAAGTCAGGCTAAAAGATGCCATGCAGTGCTTCAGTTGGTCTGTCTAGGTAACAGGAACCACACTGGAGAAGAGATTTTTTCAGTTCTGCAGGGGCAGGTCCAGAGGTGATTCACGCCACAGAAGCTTGAGCCAGGAATGGTGGTGTCCTTCTGTCTGCCCTTCGACAGGTAAGGTTGACACATGTACCATACCATTTGGTGGTGCAGGGTTTCTTAAATAGGTACCCAGGGTTTGAAGATCTGCTAAAGCAGCCCAGAAGAGTCTGTAGCCATTTCAGGCAGTCATACACAGCCAGCGTTCAGCTGGCTGAAATTCACTGGGAATTCCACCTACCTGTAAACCGCCTGATTTGTGCTATGCCCACCAGGTGGAACTCAACTTTGGCAATGCTGCAATGGCTGCAAATGCAGTAGAGGGCCGTCAACGAGTACCTGTGTGACTATGGAACAACGACAGTCTCAGGGCAGCTCAGGTATTTTTCCCCATGCCAATGACTGCTTATAAAGGATGCATGCACTGTACTGTCATCATTTGAGGAGGCGACAAGGGTGGTGAGCCGTGACAATGCAAGCATCAGTCACACAATCCCTCTTGTGTTCCTGCTGGAGCATACTCTGAGTGGCATTATGGACAGGGCACTTGAGGCTGAGCAGTGGGAGGAAGAGGAGGACTTCCTTTCCTTTTAAGGCCCGCTTTATGTAGACACCATTCTTGCAATGTCACAAAACACACCAGAGAAGAGGAGGATTCTGCCACTTTTGGAGGCATTGAAGCAGAGGAAGACATACATTAAATCGTAACAGTTGGTTTTCAGTCCCCAGAAACCTTGGGAGTAGTACTTGGTGGGAAGGAGGCAGTTTCAGATACCGTAATCCTCAGTGACCCCAAGGACTCTGCTTCTCATGCCTCCGCAAACTTGCAGGGCATGGGCTTCCTTATTCTCCAAAGCCTGCAAAAGGACCAGAGAATTTGTGGCATCAGGAAGAAGGATTATTATTGCTTGGCAACCCTCCCTGACCACCGTTACCAAGGGGAAGTTGCGGAACTCATCCTGTCCTTGCACAAGGAGCGAGGACAGGATGAGTTCAAGACTCTGGTAGGTTACAGTCTCATGGAAAAGGTAGTTTTGAGGCTTCTGTTGGTCAAGGGAGGAGCGGTAGAGGAGATGGCAGCCTAGGTGATGCATTTAAAAAGTTTTAGTCCTCAGCGCCCAAGGTGGTCAGGTTCAATATCCCATCAGCAGCGTCTGCATCATATGGTGGAAGATTATCTAGGGGTGAAAACAGACATGGCATGCTTTCCAGTGGACGATCCACTGGATTACTGGGTCATGAGAATAGATCACTGGCCAGCGCTTGCCCAGTATGCAATTAAGCTGCTGGGCTGCCCTGCATCCAGCGTGATTTCTAAATTGGCATTTAGTGCTGCTGGAAGTTTTGTGACAGATAAAAGAGCGTGTCTGACTCTGTTGACCGGCTGACATTTGTCAAAATGAATCAGTCCTGGATTAGCAGCAGCTATCAAGCCCCTGATGCCTATGTCACTGATTAAGTGTTTTTGGGATAAGTAATCTCTGCAAGACTGTCTAGGCTGCATAGCTTTGGGTGTTGGTTTTATCTTGAAGTAAAGTTTTGGTATAGGTTTCATGGGCACAATTAACACCCAAGAACCAATTTTTCCACACTTATTTGACAGGTGCATATAATTTAATTTAAATTTAATTTTAATTTTTACAGCAAGGCCAATTCTTGCTTTCATCAAGAGTACCTCTATAGGGTTAAGGTGGGAAGGCATTACCAACACCGAAAGACCAATTTTTCCACAACTGTTTGACTGGGGCATATCATTTCATCAAGTGAAGTCTGAGAGGAGCAGCTCACACAGTGAGGAACGCCCAATCTGATTGCAAGATCCACACACAGGTGCCTGGGCTCAGTGTGTCCATACACACCAGAACAAGACAAATGGATGGATTGAGCCAGCAACACTGTAGTCCATATAACAATTTATTGGTGACTGGTTACAAAAGAGTGACAATAAAACAAAAAACTGACACATTTCGGCAAGAGCCTTATGCCGCGTACACACGGCCGGACTTCCCAACAGAAAAAGTCCAATGGGAGCTTTCGGTCGGACATTCCGACCATGTGTATGCCCCATTGGACTTTTTCTGTAGGCATTTCCGATGGACTCAGACATAGAACATGTTCTAAATCTTTCCGTCGGAAATGCCGACGGAGTTTAGCCCGTTGGCAAGTCCGGCCGTGTGTACGCGGCATTAGTCATAGCATCACGACTAAGGCTCTCACTGAAACGCATCAGTTTTATCGTCACTCCTTTGTAACTAGGCAACAGTAAGATGTTATCCAAACTACAGTGTTGCCAGCTCAATCCATCCATTTGCATATAATTTCAATTTTTTACAGCAAGGCCAATTCTTGCTTTCATCAAGAGTACCTCTATAGGGTTAAAATGTGAAAGCACCACCAACACCCAAAGACCAATTTTTCCGCAGACGCTATCTAAAAAAAATGTTAATCTTGGCCTGTGTAGCAAAATTTGGCTTCTTCACATAAGGCTTGCTCACTGTGGTGCAAAACTTTAAAGTTTTTTTTTGCATCGGTACATGTCCCCCTGGTCAGTACCCGGGTCCCAATACCCTATTTATGGCCAATGACTTGCATATAAGCCTTCAAAATGGGGACTTTTGTTTTTCCAAGTTCGGGTCCCATAGACTTTAATGGGGTTTGCGGTTCGGGTCCAAACATTTGCGATGTTCAAGAGTTTGGGCGCAAACCAAACCGGGGGATGTTCGGCCCATCTCTACTCATTTTCATTTGACACTCATAATGCTCAGGCCTGCTTGGTAAATCTATGTGGTTACTAGGTCTCTCATTTTATTAATAGGTCCTAATTCTGAAAAGGAAGGAAAGTTTTCCTAGCTGTAAGTATTTGTGCAACACAGAACTATGGCAAAAGGGTCTAATTCCCACCCAGAGGCATTTTGAAAAGTTTGCAAAGAATTGTGTGAAACTCAGTTTAAAATTAAATTGTGTTGACATTTTGGACTTTAGTACAGCATCAAGCAGATCTAAAGGAAGCCCATTATAGTCTTGCTTAGTATTGTAGAGCATGCCAGTAACTAGGCAAGGAAGATTCTGCCAGAACTACACATAAGCTGATCTATCTGTTTCTGTATGGCCATGGAGGTGTTTAGGAGTCTCCTTTTAATAAATACCCACGTCACACGTGTAACATCTCTAAATACAAGTCCTTGTCAGGCATATACATTTTTGTACATACATATCTTAATACAAATATACCAACTACAAAAAAAAAACCTTGGAAACACCACAACTTACTAATTTGACAAAGTATCATACTGTAGCTTTACAGTAATAAATAGATTCTGTGTTAATCTTACATAGTAGTTCTGATTTTAGCCTGGATGCTGCAGTGTTTAATACTTTACAGCCTCCAAAATTAGTGTGAGCATGCCATGTCTATACAACTAATAAGCTGCTCTCAGCAGAGAATTTGGACATTTATATAAAAAGCATCAGAATCTGTACTGGGGGAGATCTATACTGGAGGGAGATCCATACCCTGAAGAAGATCTGTACTGATGGGGAGATCTGTACTGGGAGGATGTTTACTAGTGGAAGAGAGGGGAGATCTGTACTGGGGAGATTTTGGCTTGGGGAAGTAAATTTTTGTTGTACTGTGTCTACTGACCTGAGAATTACCCACTCTTCTGATCCCTATGATTTGTGCATTACACACTCCTGACCCCTGTTAAACGCTTGCTTGTGGAACAGTGAAGCATATTTTTGGGTACAAGGAATGTGCCATACATTACTGTATACACAATGAGTACCCTCAAGTTTAAAGCCCCACTGTTTTGCATACATGCCACAAATGCTGTACATTCCACCTGTTTACTTTCCCTCAGAAAACCTAAGGGAAAGAATATCCACAGCCCTGCAGGCTCCCCCCAGTCCTCATAGAGCTCCTGAGGTCTGAGAAGAACAATAATCAATGTGAATGCTACAGTTTTGCTGTCAGTAGAAAGTTTAATACTCTGCAGAGCAGCGTCAACAAGACTTGTCAATGTGACAGCAACCATAATTGAAATAGAACCCGAATAAGTCTGTTGCAAGAACAGGGTCATGAACTAAAATGTGCACTTTCATGAGAGAATGCTCAGAATTATTTACAGGAGGTATGCATGAGGTGAGCTCATAAACACCTATAGGATCCTCCTCCAGGTACTATCTAGAATGTATATATAGTATCGGTTAAGTCATAAAAACAGGAAACAATATACTGTAGAAATACACTGGTACATTTGGACACATTCATTGGGGTTCATTTAAAGGAGTAGAGGATGTCCAAATGGCAACTTTATTGTTTATTTAGGTAAGAGAATAAAGGGAAGCTGTGTTTACTTCAATCAACCGGTCATGCAAATTTCTCTAATTTTTTTTACATTCTACATTCTCATGCTTATGACTGGGAGATCAGTGTGTGCATAGCTTCACTAAGGTAAAGGTGAAAGGTGAACATTACTACTCCTTTATTAAATTATTTTAACCACAAACACAATTTGTGTGTGTAAAGATTTGCATTAAATCTCATGTACAGTATATTTTACCTAATATATAACAAAAAAGGAGCTGCACACTATTAACTAAAAATAAAAATGAACTAGCATATAACATGGTATAGATAATAACAAATGTCACAATGATAGTGAGTATTAAAAAAGTCCCATGTGTGGTGAGTTTAAAAAAGGAAACAAGTGAATCCTCCAAAATAAAAATAATATATGGAACCAGTGAGTCCTTTAAAAAAATAAATATGTGAGACCAGAACACGCAGTGTTGAGATCCTACTTCTGTGACTGTGGTAATCGTTTTGACTGACAATTGTGAATTCACCACCATATAGAGCGCACACTTACCAGCTGTACAAGCTTTGATGGGGGTGGCTAATACCCAGCCAGGGCCTTTTATTTTGAAAGTTGCAGATGGATGGCAAATTGAACCTCAACAGTCTCCACACACCATTAGCGAGCAGGTAATTTTGGTATACAATCAGGGACACAACAATCCAGTATCCTCACTCTGTGATAAAGTTCAAACAAACCCAAAGAAAAGGGAGGAAAGAATCGTCATAGGTAAAACCAAATGATATTTATTATATTAAAAACAGTACCACTTACATGTGGGTAATATAGTTCCAATATAAATCATAAGCCGGCCGGCTATGATATGAACACCCGTCCTAACGGGACATTGAACAACGCGGTGACGTCAGTGCGTCACTCCTCCCGACGTGCTGACGTCGCTCCTCCTATCAGTACAGATCTTCTTCAGGGTATGGATCTCCCCCCAGTGTAGATCTCCCCCAGTACAGATTGCTCCAGTATAGATCTTCCCCAAGTACACATCCCCCAATATAGGTCTCTCTCAAGTACAGATCCCCATATATTAATCTCCCCTCAAGTACAGATCTTCCCCCAGTACAGCTCCCCGCAATTCAGATTATGTTCCCGCCAGTGTGGATTCCCCCTCCACTAATACAGCTCCCCCACTACAGATCCCCTCACACCAGTACAGGAACCCCCGTGCAATCCCCCTTACTCGTACAGCTGCCCCTGTACAAAAAACTCCTCCACATCATTATAGCTTTAACTAATACTAACCCTCTCACTAGTACATCTTCCCCCCCAGCACAGATCTCCCCCTTACCAGTACTGCTTCCCCCAGTATAGATTTCCCCACCACCAGTACAGCTTCCCCAGTACAAAACCCCCTTCTCCACTAGTAGAGCTCCCATCAGTACAGATCATTCTCCTTCCACTAGTACAGCTCCCCCCAGTACAGCCCCCCCACTAGTACAGCTCCACCCTTTACAGATTGCCCCACCATCACAGCTCCTCCCAATACATTAAATAACTATAAAATATGTAGTGCTACTCTAACAAACAGCACCAAACTAGCATAAAAATAAACTGACCAGGATCAATAAGAACAACGATCAGACTGCCAAATACTCTAATCTTCATATCTCCATGTAGGAATGCATCCCAACATAAGTGCCACAACAGGACATAGATAAAATGGAATACAAATCAAAATCGCCAAAGTGAAGTGAATAGTATAAAAGCCACTCTGTTTAAAAGGAACGTGACAATATTTCAAACTAAAAATAATGATGCTAATCTAAAAGCACATAATCCCTAGTGCACACCAAAGTAACAATATTACATGCCATAAAAACGCATCAAATCGCAAATGAATTCAAATGAATCCCTAGTGCTAATACTTGTAAAGTATACCATATATACTATTTGTATACCACAAATGGATGTGCAATAAAGTGATTAAAATAAACTATACCGTGCATGGAAATGCCACATAAATGTTATTAAAGCAAAATCAAAAAATGTAATAATAGTGATAGCAGTGCAGTCAAAACTAATAATGCATGCACTGATGTACTAAAGTGGATAGCTCAAACTGTAATGATATATGGACAAACAATCCCACAACAGAGATGCTGTCCCCAAGTGCTGATAGTGCAAAACAGTCCAAAAAGTGTATAACTGTGCAACAGTGATGGGTAATGTCCACAGGGAATGAGCTGTGCATAAGGTGCCAAATGTGCAGTAGCTGGTGATAATCTTCATATAAATTCTAGTGCACCCATCAAGCGTTTCCCCCAGCCTCTCACCTCCAACAGCGGCCCCCAGCGGGCCTAGTAGAACTGATAGGTGATCCTGGAGGGGATGGATTCCCTGGAGTGTTTGTCAGTGGGTCTGGCTCTTTGGGTCTCCTCCCGCCGCTCACTCCAACAGCGGCCCCCCGTGGGCCAGGTAGAGCAGATGTATGATCCCAGAACGGATGGATTCCCTGGAGTGGGTCTGGCTCTCTGGATCTCCTCCCGCCGTTCCCAGTGATCCCAGTAGTAGTAATTAGGGACAAAGGAAAGGTCTCATAGTGTAGTAGTTTAGCATAAAATTTTATTGAAAACGTAGTAACTTACATCTAAGATGCAAACGAACAATGGATGTAGTGTGCTTCCGGGTTCGGCCGTCCCCTGGAAGCGTCGGCACCTGACTCCTCCTACCCTGACGCGTTGCGTCACACCACGTGACTTTATCAAATGCCCTTTGATAAAGTCATGTGGTGTGACGCAACGCGTCAGGGTAGGAGGAGTCAGGTGCCGACGCTTCCAGGGGACGGCCGAACCCAGAAGCACACTACATCCATTGTTCGTTTGCATTATAGATGTAAGTTACTACGTTTTCAATAAAATTTTATGCTAAACTACTACACTATGAGACCTTTCCTTTGTCCTTAATCACTACTACTGGGATCACTGGGAACGGCGGGAGGAGATCCAGAGAGCCAGACCCACTCCAGGGAATCCATCCGTTCTGGGATCATACATCTGCTCTACCTGGCCCACGGGGGGCCGCTGTTGGAGTGAGCGGCGGGAGGAGACCCAAAGAGCCAGACCCACTGACAAACACTCCACGGAATCCATCCCCTCCAGGATCACCTATCAGTTCTACTAGGCCCGCTGGGGGCCGCTGTTGGAGGTGAGAGGCTGGGGGAAACGCTTGATGGGTGCACTAGAATTTATATGAAGATTATCACCAGCTACTGCACATTTGGCACCTTATGCACAGCTCATTCCCTGTGGACATTACCCATCACTGTTGCACAGTTATACACTTTTTGGACTGTTTTGCACTATCAGCACTTGGGGACAGCATCTCTGTTGTGGGATTGTTTGTCCATATATCATTACAGTTGGAGCTATCCACTTTAGTACATCAGTGCATGCATTATTAGTTTTGACTGCACTGCTATCACTATTATTACATTTTTTGATTTTGCTTTAATAACATTTATGTGGCATTTCCATGCACGGTATAGTTTATTTTAATCACTTTATTGCACATCCATTTGTGGTATACAAATAGTATATATGGTATACTTTACAAGTATTAGCACTAGGGATTCATTTGAATTCATTTGCGATTTGATGCGTTTTTATGGCATGTAATATTGTTACTTTGGTGTGCACTAGGGATTATGTGCTTTTAGATTAGCATCATTATTTTTAGTTTGAAATATTGTCACGTTCCTTTTAAACAGAGTGGCTTTTATACTATTCACTTCACTTTGGCGATTTTGATTTGTATTCCATTTTATCTATGTCCTGCTGTGGCACTTATGTTGGGATGCATTCCTACATGGAGATATGAAGATTAGAGTATTTGGCAGTCTGATCGTTGTTCTTATTGATCCTGGTCAGTTTATTTTTATGCTAGTTTGGTGCTGTTTGTTAGAGTAGCGCTACATATTTTATAGTTATTTATTGCTTTCCTGGGGGAACTGAGGGGACCCTATCTATGCTGGCAGCTCTCTACTCAGTACCTCACTATTGTGTTTCAGTTTTGCATTCTCTTTACCAGTGTGGTTTTTTGCGCACTAGTCCTCTTAATATTTAGTCCTCCCAATACATTCCCCCCTCCCCATCAGTGCAGCTCCCCTCAGTACAGATCTTCCTCCGCCAGTCCAGCTGCCCCCAGTGCAGCCCCCCCACCAGTACAGATCCCCCCCCTCTAGTATAGCTCCCCAGTACAGATCTCCCCCTCTGCCAGTATAGATTCCCCCAGTAAAGATCTCGCGCCCCGCGCCCCACTACCGCCACCAGTTCAGCTTTTCCCAATACAGGTCTCCCCCACCAGTACAACTCTCTCCAGTACAGATCCCCCCAAGAAGCCCCCCCCTCGCCTATATACTGTATACAGTGGGGACGGAAAGTATTCAGACCCCGTAAAATTTTTCACTGTTTTTTATATTGCAGCCATTTGCTAAAATCATTTACGTTCATTTTTTTCCTCATTAATGTACACACAGCACCCCATATTGACAGAAAAACACAGAATTGTTGACATTTTTGCAGATTTATTTAAAAAAGAAAAACTGAAATATCACAGTCCTAAGTATTCAGACCCTTTGCTCAGTATTTAGTAGAAGCACCCTTTTGATCTAATACAGCCATGAGTCTTTTTGGGAAAGATGCAACAAGTTTTTCACACCTGGATTTGGGGATCCTCTGCCATTCCTCCTTGCAGATCCTCTCCAGTTCTGTCAGGTTGGATGGTAAACATTGGTGGACAGCCATTTTTAGGTCTCTCCAGAGATGCTCAATTGGGTTTAAGTCAGGGCTCTGGCTGGGCCATTCAAGAACAGTCACAGAGTTGTTGTGAAGCCACTCCTTCGTTATTTTAGCTGTGTGCTTAGGGTCATTGTCTTGTTGGAAGGTAAACCTTCGGCCCAGTCTGAGGTCCTGAGCACTCTGGAGAAGGTTTTCGTCCAGGATATCCCTGCACTTGGCCGCATTCATCTTTCCCTCGATTGCAACTAGTCGCCATGTCCCTGCAGCTGAAAAACACCCCCACAGCATAATGCTGCCACCACCATGCTTCACTGTTGGGACTGTATTGGACAGGTGATGAGCAGGGCCTGGTTTTCTCTACACATACAGCTTAGAATTAAGGCCAAAAAGTTCTATCTTGGTCTCATCAGACCAAAGAATCTTATTTCTCACCATCTTGGAGTCCTTCAGGTGTTTTTTAGCAAACTCCATGCGGGCTTTCATGTGCCTTGCACTGAGGAGAGGCTTCCGTCGGGCCACTCTGCCATAAAGCCCAGACTGGTGGAGGGCTGCAGTGATGGTTGACTTTCTACAACTTTCTCCCATCTTCTGACTACATCTCTGGAGCTCAGCCACAGTGATCTTTGGCTTCTTCTTTACCTCTCTCACCAAGGCTCTTCTCCCGATAGCTCAGTTTGGCCGGACAGCCAGCTCTAGGAAGGGTTCTGGTCGTCCCAAACGTCTTCCATTCAAGGATTATGGAGGCCACTTGCTCTTAGGAACCTTAAATGCAGCAGAAATTTTTTTGTAACCATGGCCAGATCTGTGCCTTGCCACAATTTTGTCTCTGAGCTCTTCAGGCAATTCCTTTGACCTCATGATTCTCATTTGCTCTGACATGCACTGTGAGCTGTAAGGTCTTATATAGACAGGGTTGTGGCTTTCCTAATCAAGTCCAATCGGTAGAATCAAACACAGCTGGACTCAAATGAAGGTGTAGAACCATCTCAAGGATGATCAGTAGAAATGGACAGCACCTGAGTTGAATATTTGAGTGTCACAGCAAAGGGTCTGAATACTTAGGACCATGTGATATTTCAGTTTTTCTTTTTTAATAAATCTGAAAAATGTCAACAATTCTGTGTTTTTCTGTCAATATGGGGTGCTGTGTGTACATTAATGAGGAAAAAATGAACTTAAATGATTTTAGCAAATGGCTGCAATATAACAAAGAGTGAAAAATTTAAGGGGGTCTGAATACTTTCCCTCCCCACTGTATATTTATAGCTATGGATCAATAATGCTGGTTTACTATTAGTAACCTTATTGGAAATGTCCACAATGACAAAGAATATTTTCTGAAAACTCATCTCTTTGAAGAAGCTTATCCTGCTTCTAACTAATACACTGCTTTATTTTCTCCATCAGCTCATCCCCCACAGCTATTGGCTTTTGTATCAATTGACCCTCCCTCTTAGATTGTACGCTCTGACGAGCAGGGCCCCCTGATTCCTCTTGTACCAGATTGTAATGTAACTGTAATGTCTGCCTTCATTTTGTTAAGCGCTGCACAAACTGTTGGCATTATATAAATCCTGTATAATAATAATAATAATAATAATAATATTTTCATCCACTTGTCCACAGTTGTTTCACGAACCTATGCATGTAAATCCAGAACATTACTATGTTCCAGTTCTCTTCTGACAATTGAACATGTGTCTTCTAGATGCTACTTGTAAGAGAAAATTACTAGACTGGATTGCAATGACTTCCTAGGCTAAAATAAAACTTTGTAACGCTGCACGCAGCTGGTTAAGTGTCTACCGCTTTTCTTCTCCTCTTTGTTTGGTTTTAGCGAACAAAAAAAAACTTTATTTTTTAATTCTTTTTTATTCAGACATATCCTGTGATGTTGGCAGGCAGTTCTACCAAGTTCTATACCAGAAAAGCATTTGCTTTTCCTTTGTGATTTTTTACTTTCCAATCTCATGTTGTTTTCAAGCAAACTAAAGGTCAAGTGAAACGCTTTTGTTAAGCACTCTGCAGTATTAACTGTGATAAAATGGCTATTGTACATAAGTGTTCTTTAACCCTTTCAGATATATATAGCTTCATGTTTTGACTGTTTTACTCATACAGTATATGTCATTGGTGTGAATCATGTATGACCTTTGGCTTTTCGTGCTCTTATAGGCACTTTTGTCTTTCTTGCACTTTTTTGCTGCCATACCTATATTTATTTCAAGTTGCATGGTACCAGGGACAATTTAATATAACATTATTATTTACCTTCTGATATGATTCGCTTGTTCCAAAGTTTCATGTGGTGAGGTTCAACAGTAGTCAAATTAAAGGAATTTGTTCCCCATGTACCGTAATTTACCATGAAAAAGCATTTTTTTCTGCATATTGCAATAATCAGAATATAAAGCTGAAAAAAGCATGGCCCATAATAGCCATTATCTCCAATAATTAGACATATTGCTAAAAATAACGCACAATATTATATTCCTTTGAATTGGCCTCCTCGTCTCAATTTTTTCTAGGGTTAGCCATTTTTTAAAGACATTATGCTGTTGAACAGACACCATGGTAAGTGTGTATAATGCAGAGACAGACAGTTAAAGTCAATTAAATAAATAATAATAAATACATAAAATAATACTGGAGTCCTCTTCCACTCCTCCATGATGACATCACAGAGCTGGTGGATGTTAGAGACCTTGCGCTCCTCCACCTTGTGTTTGAGGATACCCCACAGATGCTCAATGTGGTTTAGGTCTGGAGACATACTTGGCCAGTGCATCACCTTTACCCTTAGCTTCTTTAGCAAGGCATTGGTCATCTTGGAGGTGTGTTTGGGGTCGTTATCATGTTGGAATACTGCCCTGCGGCCCAGTCTCCGAAGGGAGGGGACCGTGCTCTGCTTCTGTATGTCACAGTACATGTTGGCATTCATGGTTCCCTCAATGAACTGTAGCTCCCCAGTGCCGGCAGCACTCATGCAGCTCCAGACCATGACAATCCCACCACCATGGTTGACTGTAGGCAAGACACACCGTCTTTGTACTCTTCACCTGGTTGCCACCACACACGCTTGACACCATCTAAACCAAATAAGTTTATCTTGGTCTTATCATACCACAGGACATGGTTCCAGTAATCCATGTCCTTAGTCTGCTTGTCTTCAGCAAACTGTTTGCGGGCTTTCTTGTGCATCATCTTTAGAACAGGCTTCCTTCTGGGATGACAGCCATGCAGACCAATTTGATGCAATGGGTGGTGTATGGTCTGAGCACTGACAGGCTGACCCCCCACCCCTTCAACCTCTGCAGCAATGCTGGCAGCACTCATACGTCTATTTCCCAAAGACAACCTCTGGATATGATGCTGAGCACGTGCACTCAACTTCTTTGGTCGACCATGGCGAGGCCTGTTCTGAGTGGAACCTGTCCTATTAAACCGCTGTATGGTCTTGGCCACCATGCTGCAGCTCATTTTCGGGGTCTTGGCAATCTTCTTATAGCCTAGGACATCTTTATATAGAGCAACAATTCTTTTTTTCAGATCCTCCCGAGAGAGTGAGAGCGATCACATGACGTTTAACACACCTGCTCCCCATTCACACCTGAGACCTTGTAACACTAACGAGTCACATGACACCGGGGAGGAAAAATGGCTAATTGGGCCCAATTTGGACATTTTCACTTTGGGTGTACTCACTTTTGTTGCCAGCGGTTTAGACATTAATGGCTGTGTGTTGAGTTATTTTGAGGGGACAGCAAATTTACACTGTTATATAAGCTGTACACTATTTTACATTGTAGCAAAGTGGCATTTCTTCAGTGTCACATGAAAAGATATAATAAAATATTTACAAAAATGTGAGGGGTGTACTCACTTTTGTGAGATACTGTATATATATATATATATATATATATATATATATATATATATATATATATATATATAGTTTTGCTCATAAGTTTACATACCCTGGCAGAATTGATGATTTCTTGGCCATTTTTCAGAGAATATGAATAACACAAAAACTTTTCTTTCACTCATGGTTAGTGTTTGGCTGAAGCCATATATTATCACTGTGTTTACTCTTTTTAAATCATAGTGAAAACAGAAACTACCCAAATGACCCTGATCAAAAAGTTTACATACCCCAGTTCTTAATACCCCTTTAACATCAATGACAGCTTGAAGTCTTTTGTGGTATTTGTGGATGAGGCTCTTTATCTTCTCAGATGGTAAAGTTGCCCATTCCTCTTGGCAAAAAGCCTCCAGTTCCTGTAAATTCTTGAGCTGTCTTGCATAAACTGCATGTTTGAGATCTCCCCAGAGTGGCTCAATGATATTGAGGTCAGGAGACTGAGATGACCACTCCAGAACCTTCACTTTATCCTGCTGTAGCCAATTACAGGTCAACTTGGCCTTGTGTTTTGGATCATTGTCATGTTGAAATGTCCAAGTACGTCCCATGTGCAGCTTCCTGGCTGTTTAATGCAAATGTTCCTCCAGTATTTTTTGATAACATACTACATTCATCTTGCCATCAATTTTGACCAAATTTCCTGGGCCTTTGTAGCTCACACATCCCCAAATTATCAGCGATCCACCTCCGTGTTTCCCAGTAGGAATGGTGTACCTTTCATCATAGGCCTTGTTGACTCCTCTCCAAAAGAAGCATTTATGGTTGTGGCCAAAAAGCTAAATTTTGGTCTCATTACTCCAAATGACTGTGCCAGAAGGTTTGAGGCTTGTCTCTGTGCTGTTTGGTGTATTGTAAGCGGGATGCTTTGTGGCATTTGCGTAGTAATGGCTTTCTTCTGGCGACACGACCATGCAGCCCATCATTCTTCAAGTGTCTCCTTATTGTTCATCTTGAATTAGCAGATTCTTTGACAATTCTTTTGCGTTCCCCGTGACTCAGAATCCAGAAATGTCAGTGTAGCACTGGATGAACGATGCAAGGGTCTGTCAGGAGTCCAGAAACTCATTGACCTTTTATACACACACATTAATTACAAGAAAACAGATCACAGGTATGGATGGTTACCTTTAATAGCCATTCAAACCCCTTTGTGTCAACTTGTGTGCATATTTTCAGGCCAATAACACCAGGGTATGTAAACTTTTGATCAGGGTCATTTGGGTAGTTTCTGTTTTCATTGTGATTTAAAAAGAGTAAACACTGTAGATTGATAATAAATGGCTTCAGCCAAACACTAACCATGAGTGAAAGAATTTTTTTTGTTATCATTCATATTCTCTGAAAAATGGCCAAGAAAGCATACATTCTGCCAAGATATGTAAACCTATGAGCACAACTGTGTGTGTGTGTATATATTTTTATTAAAATGTTATGGGCTGACTTATACATGATGGAAAGGTAGTTTCACTTTCTTCACATTGGCATTTGTAAAAATCAGAGGGGAGGAGCAGATGCTGTGATCAGTCATTCAAGGCTGGAGGGGAGGGGTGGGGAGTTGATCGGCTTGACACAGACCACAGGAATAACAGGGAGGGGGAGAGAAGGCAAATACAAAGATACTGAATAAAGAGCCTGATGACTGAAAGAAGTAAACTGACCACGCTATAATGAACGGTTAACGGCAGCCATGATTAACGCGGTCAGTTTACAAAGAGGAAAACAGGAACAGGCAGGATCAACCAGGTATTGTAAAATATTGCAAGGATTAAATAATAATGCAAGATCACTATGCACCTTAGCATGCCTTAAAGGGACAGGAACTTCTACATCACAGGTGCAAAAATTAAGCTCATTTTGTTTTACTGTAAGTATATGTGCATTTATTATTGTTTATTATTTTTTGTAAAAGGTGGACTTAGCTCTTAAATGACCAGTAAGGGCATTTATCACTAATTTTGCATTCTCTTTATACTGAAACACTGAAACAATGACAAACACAATGTTTGTGTATAGAATATGCTCCTGTATATTTTCAGTAAGTTTTGATACAAATACTGTTAAATGGAAAAAAATTAGCATATAAAATGTAACACAATAAGTCTGATTACATAAAAATCTAAGGATGAGATCCATTTAATTTTCCTAATCTATGTTTCATCTTGAAAAGAGGAAAAAAAGAATGCCTTTTAGAGAACTATGCTTTTTGGATTTTATTGATTCAGCTTCACAACTGCTCCATTTCTGTCTCAATAACGGTATAGAGAGGCAAATATTAACAATGACGATCAATACATCTTTATGTTCACTAAAAACCAAATCTATTTTTGTACAGTTACATAACTTAAGTGGATTTTGCTTTTATCTATGTTTTCAAAGAAGCAGTTAAACATAAAATAGAGAGATCCCACATATGAATGCTCTGCAAAGCAGCAACATAGTGCAAGATAGAGAAGGTTCTGCTACAACCCTAATTACATTTAGCAGCAATGAACTTATACTTCATCTGGAGGAAACTGGGGCAAACAAAGTTGGAGCGCTGATGTAAAGGAACACCAGATCTAATTTAGGTCCTTGGGAGAGAATCTAAGTATTCATTTTCAAATGCATAAAGAAAGCTATGGAAATAAAATTCCCTAAATGTCTGAGGGCATTAGATTTGTGTCTGATACTGGCAATGTTAAAAGGGTTGTTTAATAATTGCACAATGTATAAGGTACGAACAACCACAGCCTTAAACCTTGGAACATTAAAGGCACATAAAGTTAGGAAATATAGAATAGTTCTGTTGTAGCTTTTGACAACTTTGGCTTTAATTATTAAAAATATTTACATACAACTGGAGTGCTACAAGGGATATTTTTATTATTATACAGGATTTTTATAGCACCAACAATTTACGCAGTGCTTTGCAATGTAAAGGGGGACAGTACAATACAATTACAATACAGTTCAATACAGAAGGAATAGGAGGGCCCTGCTCATGGAGCTTACAATCTAAAGGGGGGGAGGTGGTACAAAAGGTAATAGCTTTAGGGGGTGATCTGATGGAAGTGACTCAAGTACAGTTCTTAGGTAGAGATGGGGTAGGCTTCCCTGAATAAATGAGTTTTCAAGGATCAGCTAAAGGCGGACAGGGTAGGAGCTGACCAGACATACTGGGGTAGGGTGTTCCAGAGGATGGGAGAAGTTCTGGAAAAGTCCTGGGGGCAAGTATGGGAGGAGGTAACAAGGGAGCTAGGGAGCAAGATGTCTTGATAGGAGCAGAGAGGAAGATTTGGGCGATATCTGCAGATGAGGTTGGTGATGTAGCAGGGGGCGATGTAGTGGATGGCCTTGTATGTTGTGGTTAGTATTTTGAATTTTATATGTTGAGCTAGTGGAAGCCAGTGAAGAGATTGGCAGAGAGGGGCAACAGTCACGGATCGGTTAGTAAGGTATATTAGTCTAGCGTAGCATTTATAAGAGACTGAAGGGGGATAGCTTGTGTAAAGGCAGGCCAGTGAGAAGGGAGTTTCAGGGATATCCTTGAAGCTGAATGTAACTATATCTGAGAACCCCAAACTGAAAGCACTTTTTAATTCATTTTTAATAATCAAAGCACACTTACACATACATCTATGTCTCTATAACTTAATTTTAAAAAAATCTCATTGTTAAACACCCCTTAGCATTTCTAACCACTGCCATCTTGGGTAAGGGTAGATGATTCATGTAGCATTTACTTCCTGGAATTCATGTGCCCTTAGCTCAGTCATGTAGGCAGGAGGTAGTTAGCTGAGAAAGCCCCTCCTGCCCTCCTCCAGGAGGGATGTATGACATCATTTTGGCCTAGGCTAGAAACCAAGAAGCAACTAAAATGTAAAAAAAAGTTAAAAAAAGTAAATATAATATTAATTACTTTCTTTTTACTAATGCTAGCAGCATAAGGATTAAAATAGTTAATGTTTAGTTCCACTTTAACATTTAGACAGAATAAAGGTGGATAAAGCACCTGGACCAGATGGCATCCACCCATGGATCCTAAAAGAATTTAAGCCATTATTTCTAATATTTAGGGACTCATTAATGACGGGAATAGTACCACTGGATTGGCGTAGGGTCAATGTGGTTACCATATTTAAAAAGGGATCAAAGTCTTTGCCAAGTAACTATAGACCTGTTAGTTTAACTTCTATCGTCGGGAAGATACTGGAGAGTTTAATAAAAGACCACGTAGATGAGTTTTTGCTGGAAAAAAATATTTTAAGCAACAGACAGCATGGATTCATGAAAGACAGAAGTTGTCAGACAAACCTGATTTCTTTTTATGAGGAGGTAACAGACAGAGGGGTGTCGGTGGACATGGTATACTTGGATTTTGCAAAAGCATTTGACACCTGTTGCCCACACACGGCTAATGTGTAAGGTAAAGTCGACAAGCTTGGAAAGATCAATTTGTAAATGGATAGAAAACTGGCTAAAAGACAGAATTCAGAGAGTAGTGGTTAATGATTCTTACTCTGGGTTATCAGCGGTGTACCCCAAGGTTCAGTGGTGGGACCTTTACTTTTTAATATCTTTATAAATGATATGGGGTCTGGGATTAAAAGTAACATTTCTGTCTTTGCAGATGACACCAAGCTATGCAGTGCCGACCTCAATGCGCTGTCTAATTAGGCAACTACA
Organism: Aquarana catesbeiana; assembly: GCF_042186555.1. Lineage (NCBI taxonomy): Eukaryota > Metazoa > Chordata > Amphibia > Anura > Ranidae > Aquarana > Aquarana catesbeiana. Next base: position 80,623,965 of record NC_133326.1, on the reverse strand, counting down.
GTTGTGCTTATAGGTTTACATACCCTAGCAAAATGTTTGATTTCTTGGCCATTTTTCAGAGAATATGAATATGAATGATAACACAAAAACTTTTCTTTCACTCATGGTTAGTGTTTGGCTGAAGCCATTTACCATCAATCAACGGATTTTGTTGTCGGAAAATTTGAGAACCAGCTCTCAAATTTTCGTTGCCGGAAATTCCGACAACAAATGTTCGATGGAGCCTACACACGGTTGGAATTTCCGACAAAAAGCTCACATCGAACATTTGTTGTCGGAAATTCCGACCGTGTGTACGCAGCATTACAGTAAAGAACCCTCTACATAGTTTATGGTTAAACCTTTTTTCTTCTAATTTTGAGTGGCCACGTGTCTTATTAAACTCCCTTTCACGAAAAAGTTTTATCCCTATTGTGGGGTGACCAGTACAGTATTTGTAAATTGAAATCATATCCCCTCTCAAGCGTCTTTTCTCCAGAGAGAATATAAGTTCAGTGCTCATAACCTTTCTTCATAACTAATATCCATCAGAACCTTTATTAGTTTTGTTGCCCTTCTTTGTACTCACTCCATTTCCAGTACATCCTTCCTGGAGGAAGTGCAGAGTAGGGCAACCGAACTGATAAGAGGCATGGAGGAGCTCAGCTATGAGGATAGATTAGAGAAACTGAATTTATTCCCTCTTGAGAAGAGGAGATTAAGGGGGGATATGATCAACATGTACACATATATAAGTGGTCCATATAGTGAACTTGGTGTTAAGTTATTCAATTTAAGGTCATCACAGATGACAAGGGGAACTCTTTACGTCTAGAGGAAAAAAGATTTAATCTCCAAATATGGAAAGGTTTCTTCACACTAAGGCCTGATTCACACCTATGCAGGTTGCAGTGCGTTTTCAGTTTTGCAGAAACACACTATAGTCCATTTAACATGGTTTCCTATGGATGTAGTTCACATCTGTGCATTTTATGGAAAGGGCCAGGGATTTGTTTCTGACTTTTGGTTCCATAGACTTCAATGGATCAAAAATGTGTATTGAAAAAACGCAAATTGCACCTGGAATATGCAAACTGCAACCTGCATATGTGTGAATCAGGCCTAAATGTACATAATATAACAGGGTACTAACATTTATAGGTAAAGTTGATCCAGGGAAAATCCAATTGCCTCTCGGGGATCAGGAAGGAATTTTTTCCCCTGCTGTAGCAAACTGGAGCAAGCTTTGCTGGGGTTTTTCGCCTTCCTTTGGATTAACTGTGGGTGAAGGATTGTGAATATGGGATTGTATGATTTTTTTTTTTTTTTTGGTTGAACTGGATGGACTTGTGTCTTTTTTCAACCTGGCTAACTATGTAACTGTAAAGTGCATGTATAGACTTTTTTTCAGTTTTGGACAGAGTAGAAAAGGGTTTACACTCCTATTGGCTTATTTATTTTGCCTGTCTGTGTACTATTGGTGTGTAACATTTCCCTTCACTTTCTGTCCCAGAGAACAAGATATTAGAGGAAATCTCCTAAAGATAATTGTCCAATCAAAGAGAAAAAAAAATCTGGCATGACTGATGTCTCAAAAATAAAATATATACTTAAATGTATATAATGTGATTGTGATTGTAACCTATGTAAGAGGCTGAAACGCATCAATAATTACAGGTATTTATTCCTTTCTTTGGATGGATTTAATAAAATCGAATATGTTTTATGTTTGAGACATCGTGGTGCCCGATTTTTTTTCTCTTTGATTGGACTTTTGGATGCCTGAGTACTGGGGCCATCTGAGCACTTGAATCTCTATCTCATCCTGTTTATCATTAAGGGCTATTTTGGGGTAGCAGCACTATTTCAATAGATGTAAAGCTAGTTGTCCCCTGAACCAGTGGTGGCCCATCCTTTAGGGGTGCACGGGCGCCACCCCCCTATCCATACGTCCGGCCCCCTAATCTACATTCGGTCGCTGGATGCATGGATTTCAATTGGGGGGTTTGAAGCATGTGATTATTTCCAGAGGCTCTAATGGGCTTCAAAATAGGGTGGGCTCGGAGCGCAGAGCACTTCGCTCTGAGCCCGACCAGTTGTGTGAGAATAGCCAATTAATATTTGCTATTTTCACACTGATCCTCCTCCCAGCCAATCAGGAAGCGGGTCGTGGGACCCATCACCGTTTGGCTAAAAGGACAGGCTATTCTATTGGACACCTAGGAGGAGGAAAGATTAGATGCACGACGGAAGCCACCGTGATGCAGAGGAGGAGGAGACACCTGCCCACCGCCAGTAGCAGCGCTGCCCGCCCAGTACCTAGAAGTGCTGGGTGACCAACCGATCGCTGCGAGACCCCCAGGGGTGCCACTAGCCAACCGAGGGGGGTGATTGTTTGCGGCCCCCCCATAAAAAAAAGACACCAGCCTTAATAGCCCTAAACAGTGCTCTCATTGCAAGTGTTCCCCACACTTTTTTTCTGGACACAACTCTAAAATTTTTGATTACCACTGACTTTCTTTTTTGGTGACAATGGACACCAATACAAGAGAGGAGAATCTACCAAATGGAGACACCATTAGAAACTTGACAGAGGACCTAACCCTTCCCCCATTCCATCTAAAAACTAAAATAAAAGGTTTTGCCTAGAAATACTTTCAAATAAACCCTCAATTAAAAAAAATGTAAAAATTATACAGTGCTACAGACCTCAGCACTTAACACGTTAGAAATATTGTTCTTGTTTCCAGCCTGTGGTTGCCTCACATGTGATGTCTTCAAAACACCTTTGTCTGGTTCCTGTCTTTAGGTGTCTCAGTCCCTTTACAGATTCCTATGGAGCCACCTTTGCTATCCCTGCTGCCACAATGCATGAGTTTTCTTACCTCCATAGAAAGAGATAGCCCCAGTGCCAAGCCACTCACATTTCTTCCCTCCTTCCTGTGAGTGATTGACATTGGCTGAAGCCTACACTGTCTCTAGTGCACTGTGCATGTAAAGTTTGGGGAAGAGGTGCTGTGAACCTGGAGCTGGAGGTGGTGCTATGTGTATGGTGCCCACATTTCAAAATTCAAAATACTGGATTGGGGATGATTGATATGTGGCAAAGAATGCATTTATTTAAAAACAATGGAGGTTTTAATACTACTCTCACTTAGTCAAATAGACTTTGCTCTCTAATAATTCAAGGTATTCCTCCTAGAAACTTTTACTAGGCAAACAATTTCAACTAGACATTTAAAAAAAAACTTGTCAGCAGCTATTCACTTACCGATTGTTAAATGCATTACCTGTACCCCTTGGTAAAACATGCCCGCCCAACCATCTGTAATCACATTGCAGGCCACATTTTAATGCTCACTAAGACTGGAATACCCAACCTATGACAGCAAAGATTTTTTACAACCACAGTAGAACAAAGTTTGTACTTTTGCTGTTTTCTATGAAACAACTTCAGTTGGTTAATGCCTAATTTTATCATGAATGATATTGCAGTTGTATTTGGATCTGCCATAAATCAATATGTGTATGGCCAACACAGTATGGCAATACTCATGTAACCACAATAATTTACAGTTTAACAAACTTTCTTTTGTTTTTTACTATGACGAGGTGAATGCAATTTATACAGTTGTGCTCAAAAGTTTGCATACCCTGGCAGAAATTGTGAAATTTTGGCATTAATATTGAACATATGACTAATCATGCCAAAAAACTGTCTTTTATTTAAGGATAGCAATCACATGAAGCCATGTATTACATAGTTGTTTGGATCCTTTTTAAATCATAATAACAGAAATCACTCAAATGGCACTGATCAAAAGTTTACATACCCGGGAATGTTTGGCCTTGGTACAGACACAGAAGGTGGCACACACAGGTGTGTAATTTAATGGCAATTAAAGGTTAATTTCCCACATTTGTGGCTTTTTAAATCACAATTAGTGTATGTGTATAAATAGTTAATGAGTTTGTTATCTCTCACATGGATGCACTAAGCAGGCTAGACACTGAACCATGAGTAGGTAGAAAAGAACAGTCAAAATACCTGCCTAACAAGGTAATGAAACTTTACAAAGATGGAAAAGGATATAAAAAGATATTCAAAGCCTTGAATATGGCAGTCAGTACTGTTCAATCACTTAATAAGAAGTGGAAAATTTGGGGATCTCTTGATACCAGGCCAAAGTCAGGTAGATCGAGAAAGATTTCAGCCACAACTGCCACAGAAACTGTTTGGGATGCAAACAAAAACCCACAGGTAATCTCAGGAGAAATCTCTGGAAAAAGATGGTATGATTATTTTTAAGGAGCACAATACGATTTTACTTGAACAAAAAAGAGCTGCATGGTCAAGTTGCCAGAAAGAAACCTTTACTGTACAAGTTTCACAAAAAAGCCTGGTTACAATATGCCCAGCACCACCTTGACATGCCTTTTTGGCTTTTTTTGTGGCATTGGCGCAGTAAAGGCTTCCTTCTGGCAGTTCAACCATGCAGCTCTTTTTTTGTTTAAGTAGCACTGAATTGTGCTTCTTAAAAACAACCACAAGGTCTGTTTGGAGAGCAGCCTGTATTTCTCCTGTGGTTACCTGTGGGTTTTTCTTTGTATCCTGAGCAATTCCTCCGCCAGTTGTGGCTGCAATCTTTCTTGGTCTATCTGAACTTGGCTTGGTATCAAAAGAGCCCCTAATTTTCCACTTCTTAACAAGTGATTAAACAGTACTGACTGGCATATTCAAGGCTTTGGATATCTTTTTATATCCTTTTCCATTTTTGTAAAGTTTCATTACCTTGTTATGCAGGTCTTTTGACTGTTCTTTTCTACCTCCTCGTGGCTCAGAGTCTAGCCTGCTTAGTACATCCATGTGAGAGCTAATAAACTCATTGACTATTTATACTCTAGTTTGCATATCCTATATGGTTTGCATATCCTATAAAAAGGATACAAAAAACTATGTGATAATAAATGGCTTCATGTGATTGCTATCTCTAAATAAAAGACAGTTTTTTTGGCATGATCAGTAATATTTTCAATATTAATGCAAACATTTCACAATTTCTGCAGGGTATGCAAACTTTTGAGCACGACTGCAGCTATGAACTTTTCTAACATAACAATGACTCATTCCGAGGACAAATAGTGGGACTTAAAACGAACCTATCATTAATATTGACAAATCATAGGAATCAATAGGGCACATGTCAACATGATCAAGTATATTGTTTTGCCATGGATAAAAACAAATGCAAAGGCCACCAGAAGCATTATATGCTTCATATCATTACACACCAAATCAACAAGGTACAGCCATTATGACTGCCCCATGTATGTACTATATATAGCTACCAACTATGCTTAGACACAAGGTTCTTACTTTTTACATACCCTGGTAGAATTTTTTAGAGAATATGAATAACACAAAAATATTTATTTCACTCATGGTTAGTGTTTGGCTGAAGGCATTTATTATCAATCAACTGTGTACTACTATTTTTAAATCATAATAGCAACAGAAACTACCCAAATTACCCTGATCAAAAGTGTACACACCCCTGCTGATTTTGGCCTGGTAACATGCACATAAGTTGACACAAAGGGGTTTGAATGGCTATTAAAGGTAACCATCCTCATTTGTGATCTGTTTGCTTGTAATTTGTGTGTGTGTATAAAAGGCCAATGAGTTTCTGGACTCCTGACAGACCCTTGCATCTTTCATCTAGTGCTGCACTGACGTTTCTGGATTCTGAGTCATGGGGAAAGCAAAGGTATATAAATAGATATCTAAGGAATTGAGAATGCCAATCCATAGTGTTCAAACTCTAATCAAGAAGTGGAAAATTAGGGGTTCTGTTGAAACCAAACCGTGGTCAGGTAGACCAACTAAAATTTCAGCCACAACTGCCAGGAAAATTGTTTGGGATGCAAAGAAAAACCCACAAATAACTTCAGGTGAAATACAGGACTCTCTGAAAACACGTGGTGTGGCTGTTTCAAGATGCACAATAAGGAAACACTTGAAGAAAGATGTGCTGCATGGTCGAGTCACCAGAATAAAGCCATTACTACGCAAATGCCACAAAGCATCCCGCTTACAATACGCCAAACAGCACAGAGATAAGCATCAAACCTTCTGGCACAAAGTCATTTGGAGTGATGAGACCAAAATTGAACTTTTTGGCCACAACCAGGTACAGAGGCGGATCGTTGATGTTTTTAGGGATGTGTGAGCTACTGTACAAAGGCACAGGAAATTTGGTCAAAATTGATGGCAAGATGAATGCAGTATGTTACCAAAATATACTGGAGGAACATTTGCATTCATCAGCCAGGAAGCTGCGCATGGGACATACTTGGACATTCCAACATGACAATGATCCAAAACACAAGGCCAAGTCGACCTGTCATTGGCTACAGCAGAATAAAGTGAAGGTTCTGGAGTGGCCATCTCAGTCTCCTGACCTCAATAACATTGAGCCACTCTGGGGAGATCTCAAACAAGCAGTTTATGCAAGACAGCCCAAGAATTTACAGGAACTGGAGGCTTTTTGCCAAGAGGATTGGGGATGCTTTACCATCTGAGAAGATAAAGAGCCTCATCCACAAATACCACAACAGTCTTCAAGCTGTAATTGATGTTAAAGGGGGCAATGCACGGTAATAAGAATTGGGGTATGTAAACTTTTGATCAGGGTAATTTGGGTAGTTTCTGTTGCCATTATGATTTAAAAAGAGTAAACACAGTTGATTGATAATAAATGGCTTCAACCAAACACTAACCATGAGTGAAAGAAAAGTTTTTGTGTTATCATTCATATTCTCTGAAAAATGGCCAAAAAAATCATAAATTCTGCTGGGGTATGTAAACTTATGAGCAAAACTGTATATTTATATACACTATATTACCAAAAGTATTGTCTTTACATGCACATGAACTTTAATACATGCACATGAACATCCCAGTCTTAATATTGAGTTGGGCCACCCTTTGCAGCTACAACAGCTTCAACTCTTCTGGGAAGGCTGTACACAAGTGTTAGGAGTGTGTCTATGGGAATGTTTGACTATTCTTCCAGAAGCACATTTGTGAGGTCAGGCACTGATGTTGGACGAGAAGGCCTGACTCGCAGTCTCCACTCAAATTCATCCCAAAGGTGTTCTATCGGGATGAGGTCAGGACTCTGTGCAGGCCAGTCAAATTCCTCCACCCCAAACTCGCTCATCCATGTCTTTATGGACCTTGCTTTGTGCACTGGTCCAAATTATTTGGTGGAGGGGGAATTATGGTGTGGGGTTGTTTTCAGGGGTTGAGCTTGGTCCCTTAGTTCCAGTGAAGGGGACTCTTAAGGTGTCAGCATACCAAGACATTTTGGACAATTTCATGTTCCCAACTTTGTGGGAACAGTTTGGGGATGGCCCATTCCTGCTCCAATATGACTGCGCACCATTGCACAAAGCAAGGTCCATAAAGACATGGTTGAGCAAGTTTGGGGTGGAGGAACTTCACTGGCCTGCACAGAGTCCTCACCTCAAGCTAATAGAACATCTTTGGGATGAATTAGAGCACAGACTGGGAGCCAGGCTTTCTCTCCAACAGCACTGCCTGACCTCACACATGAGCTTCTGAAAGAATGGCCAAACATTCCCATAGACACACTCCTAAACCTTGTGAACAGCCTTCCCAGAAGAGTTTGAAGCTGTTATAGCCACAAAGGGTAGGTCAACTCAACATTGAAGCCTACGGACTAAGATTGGGATGCCATTAAAGACAACAGTGAAAAAAGGTAGATGTGATCACTAAGTAATATGACCTGTAATATGTCTGGACCTATATTTCTATGTGGTCATTGAGGAGCAGGGTTTGGAAGCCCTGATTTATTTTAACATTTTTGAGAAAGCCAAATGTGAGAGTAGAAGATGACTGACATCCACAGCCAGCAGTTCATAGTGCCATTAGAATCTGACAGTTTTTAGCAAGCTCTAATATCGATTTCAAGATTCCAATAGCATCTACTGGTTAAAGTCTCAAAGAAGAGGGAGGCTTTTCCCCCGAAACAAATTGGATTTATTTGATGTTCCTAACAAATGAACATTTCAAAAAGACCTCTCAGTGATATGAACTTTAGTACTAGGTGCTCCTCAATATCCACTCCAGAATTTATCATCTGCTGAACGAGGGGTAGCAGCCTAGGACCAGAACAAGGACCACCTACGCTATACCATAATTACATATCAGCTCCTTTGAAGGAAGATTGTAAATCAATCAAAACAAAGCCTAATTTTCATTGGTCCAATGCTATTACACACACATTATCTACTAAATGTATAAGAGATAAATTGTTCAGATTAAAAAAAAATGAAAATGTCTGTAAAGTATGCAAATTTTAATTGATACTGCAGGGAAAAAAAACTTTTTTTCCAAATGATTGCACACTTAAAATGACTAGGTTAGCATACTTCAGTAAATCCTGACAAACACATATGATTCACATCGTGGGAATGACACAATATTTTAAATCTTCAATACGTTTGTAGAGAGATAAATGTATGACGTTTACTATTACCACTATTGCTATTACTGCTGATTTTTTTTTTTTTTGCTCTTTTTTTTTTCTACAAGGACAAAAATAAAAATCCTCACTCGAATTCAGGGTTTTTCTCCCCCCACAGGACACCTTACGGATACATCAAACTGGCAATGTTAGCAATCTAATCACAAACCTGTAATTCTGCGGACAACAATTTCTTATTGTGAACAGTATTGCAGCTTTTATGTTCATTTAGGTCAACTGAAGATTGCTGATGCACCATATGTTTCAGGCCAGGAATGATGGATGATATCCTCTGTGCCCAGCCCTAAGTGATTGCAAAGATTGAAGACATACAGTTCACTTAGGATTGCTTACCATTACATCGAGTAATCAGTATGGTAGGGAAACCCATGCACTTTATGTCACCTCTCCAAATGTCTTACTTTCTTAAAGGACAGTATGCTTTAGATATATTCGCTGTCAGTGTTTATAATATGATGGCAATGTGTATTGTCATGGAACTTCATATGGCTAAATTATGTTGACATATTTGCATCAGAGTCAGGTTGTGCATTTCCTGGCAGGCTTATTTTTGGCTCCTGGCGAACCCCGGAGCATAGGCAAAGAGATACAATGACAGATTAAGGCAAAGAGCAATTATGCACCTGCTCTGCGCAGAACACAGAGGATTGTGTCATATTACTGTGACACCGTGAAAAAGAGTCAGGTTGGGAAGTAATGATTAGGCCTTGTTTACACCAGATGCAGTCAAACACATTTTTAAATGCAGTGCAAACGCATATGCGAGAAAAATGAATGCATTTCAATGAGCCTAGTTTACACCATTGTGACACTTTTATGTGTGCTTAATGAATGCACTGCAAAAGCATGTAAATGCAACTCAGTAAACAAAAAAAACCTAATGACTAATACCCACAAAATGCACTGCAAGTATGCCTCAAATGCATGTAAATGTGCACACAAAACTGCACAATGAATGCATGCATTGCAGTGTAAAAGAGCCTTTAAGCAGACTTATCACCCATCAGTTAAAAAAATACAAAATTTGCTATTTTTTAGAAAAGAGGAATGACATGCTTACATCACTATCACTCTTCTTGCAGTCAGTACAGATCCCCCACAGTGATTCTTTACTCTATCTCTGCCCTGCAATGATGGCAACATCTTCATTATGTATCATCAGAGTCCTGCATATTCTTCTGGATTCTGATGCCTGATGATGACAAACTGCAAAGACTTTGTTTTTTTTTGTGTACAAAAAAAGTCTTATAGGAGCCCATGTTAATGGCCTAGCTGTTAAAATGGAACATTTAAGTAAGGGCTGGAATAAAACTATCAATAGATCAGATTGTAACAAAGAATATTTGCTCTGGCAAGGCTACGCTCAACAAAAGTGGGGTGTTCCAAAAGCCCAAATTTTGAAGATTAACATTCACAAATAAGAGCACCAAACAAAAAATTCCATCCAAAAGCCTTTATGATACAAACAAATATGTTGATATTTGTTCTCAAACAGACAACCAATAACAGCCAACACATTTCTAGGGCTCAAAAATCTCCTTCTTCCTCAGGGCCAAGAACGATGGTAATATTTGAGGACTCTAAAATTGCATGAGAAATCAGATACGACAAAGATTAGTGAATCAATAAATAGACAGTGGTCTTTTGATGCACATGAAGCTTCTTAAAGTGGATTTTTTTTTATATTGTGTTCAAGCAGTGGGACGTGAACTCCTCATCCCCCTCCTGGAACAAAACTGAGTCAGGCTGAGTGATGGTCAGCCATTCACAAGCATCTTTGTGTTCTCTGAATGAATACAAAGCTTCCTCTGATTTGCTAAAGCAGAGAGGTGGGTCGATGGCGTCACAATCTCTGCCTCAGCCAATCAGTGTAAGCTTTGTATTAATTCACAAAGCTTTAAAATTACAAAGATTTCCATAAATGGCTGTGCAGCACTCAGCCCAACTCAATTTTGTTCCCAGAGCAGGATGGGGAGTTCATGTCCCACAGATGGAACACAGAGCTGCATATTATATGTAGATGAGGCTAGTTTATACAGTTTATACAGAGCGCCCAGCAGGCACACCTGCTAGTTTAGGAAATAGTTTATTTGGACCAGGTCACCCAAACAAACTAGTTAAAGTGACAAGAAATCTGGAGATCTCTAAACTTCAGCTTTATTATGAAACATGATAACTAATGCTAGGTCTACTTCATTTTAAAATCTGGTAATAATTCATCTAGCAGATATTAGACACCAATGGCCTATGAAGAACATAAATTAAATGTCTAATTAAGGCTCAATAAAATAGGAATCGAAAGAAAGATATGTCTTGTGTTATGAGAATATGATTTGAAATTTTGAAACAGACAAAAATCGGTTCACATCCAAATAGTTTGTATTTTAGTGTACTTTTAAGTGTTTTTTTTAGGCAAGAACAGAACAAATTTTAAAGTAAGGGAATGGCTGAAACCCCTGAGAAGTGTTTTTTTTTGCTGTCCGTATCCTATTGGTGGAATTCTACTTCTCTAGACACAAGGAAGTGAAGGGAGATCTCTACAAAGTAAATAAAAGCCTGTGCATGCAATTACAGCTTTTTAGTGCACCTGGGAGGCACAATTGCAGCACTCAGCCCTGCTGCCTGCAGCATGTTAAAGTCCAAAGCATGCCAAAAATGGGTAGAATTTCAAACGAAATTCTTATGCCGCGTACACACGGTCGGACTTTTCGTCTACAAAAGTCCGACAGCCTGTCCGACATACTTCCGACGTACCTTCGGCGGACTTGCGGCAGACTTTCTTACGAACGGACTTGCACACACACGACCACACAAAAGTACGACAGCCTAGTACGCGGTGACGTACACCAAGTCCGACGAGACTATAAAACGGAAGTTCAATAGCCCGTACGACACCCTTTGGGCTCCTTCTGCTAATCTCGTGTTTATCTCGTGTTAGTAGAAGTTTGGTGAGAGACGATTCGCGCTTGTGAGACTCGTATTTTTCAGTTCGTTTTAACTGTTGTTCAGTCTGTGCTTGTGAGGTTTGTATCTGCTTTTCAGTGCGTTTGGTCAGTTGGCATTGAGAAATCTTTGTTTTATTGGCCGCTCGTTCCTGATTTTCAGGTCGTTCTTCACAGGCCTTGCTGTTCTTCAGTGCGTTCTGTTTAGTGCGTTCTGACCAGCCGACCGTTTTGAAGCCATGTTACCTGTACGTACTCGTCGTAGAGCTCGTGCATTGTATGTGCTTGGTGCTGTAGTTTATTCTTCAGCCCAAGACCAGTCCATGAACAGGGCGAGGAGGAGTTCATGGACCAAGAATTGGTTGCTTCAGCGTGACCAGTTCTGTCACATGCCTTTGCTCCGTGAGATCCGTGAGAATAATCCTGAGGATTTCAGGAACTTTCTCCGGATGACGGACCCCGTTTTTGACCGTTTGTTGGCTTTGCTGACCCCCTATATCAGCAGGCAGGATACCTGCATGAGGCAAGCCATCACTCCGGAGCAGAGGCTGGTCGCTACCTTGCGGTATTTGGCCACAGGGAGAAGCCTGCAGGACCTTAAGTTCTCGACAGGCATCTCCCCCCAGGCTCTGGGGATCATTATCCCAGAGACCTGTTCTGCCATCATACAGGTCCTGCAGAAGGACTATATTAAGGTAAGATATTTTTCTTTTATTAGCATCACATGTTCTTTTATGTAATCTTTGATAATATAATGTATTTCTTGCTTCAAACACTACTTACCATCATTGCAATATAGTGTGAATGTCCCCTTTTTATCCTCACACATGCTGGAATTTTTTCCTGTTATTTTTGTCATGCATGTATATTTTCCTTCAATAACCTTCCCAGCATGAAGTGATGGGAACATATCCACCTAGTCTACTCATTTGGAATGTATTTTGTTTGAGTGTATTTAGTGTGCTGCTAATGAGCAATTATCTAGATTTCACAACCCCCCCACCCCCCCCACCTAAACTCACTCCAAATAGTGTGCTGCTAATGAGCAATTATCTAGATTTCACAACCCCCCCACCCCCACCCTCGTTAAAATTTGCTGGAATGTTCTGTGGTGTTGATTTGTCTAAAGCAAATATATGTTGCACTTTGCAAAATGCATGTGCACTCTACAAGTGCATTTGTTCCAGTGCTTTAGTAAATGAGCAGAAACTCTGCTGATTTCCATCATCAAATCATATGCAAGCCTCAAAGTGTTTTCATTAATTGCCCTTGCATGTGATTGTGTACTCCTTGCAACATGAATGCCTTTTTACATTACCTCATTTACTGTAAGCTGGTTAGCAACTGCACCTGCAGAGTGCGACAACTGCAGTCTTGTAGCCTTTTTAGTCCCTAAATTCCTGCGTGTCCTAAAAGTAATTTTTTTTAGGGATTTCACAACCCCCTAAAATGTAATCAATGTTCCATCAGAGGGGGTGAGCAATCTGATAAGTGTGCCTTTCCATATTAGTTATTCCAGAACAATTAAATTATTGAATGTTATACTGATGCTGGGGAATAATGTTTTTAATTGTCTAATTTTCTTGCAATGTTAGCTTCAAAATTAATTGATTTTGGTTTTCTTGTTTGATTTCCCAGTTTCCTTCAACGCCACAGGAATGGCAGACTGTGGCATCCCATTTTGCCAGCCGTTGGGACTTTCCCAATTGTGGAGGGGCTATAGATGGGAAACATGTCCACATTGTGCCACCACCCCATTCGGGGTCATATTATTTTAATTATAAGGGGTTCCACAGTATTGTTTTAATGGCGGTGGTGTCGGCACACTATGATTTTTTATATGTGGACGTGGGGAAGAATGGCCGGATGTCGGATGGAGGAGTATTTGCCCAGACGGAGTTCTGCCAGCGTCTCCAGAGTGGTGGCCTGGGATTGCCACCTGATGAGGATAACGTGGAAGGACTCCCCTTTGTCTTCATTGCCGATGAAGCCTTTGCTCTCAGCAAGCACCTCATGAGGCCATTCCCCCAAAGAACCCTCACCCCGGAGAGGAGGGTTTTTAATTACCGGCTGGCCAGAGCTAGAAGAGTGGTTGAGAATGCGTTTGGAATTCTGGCCAGCCGGTTCCGCCTGTTTCAAACAGCCATTAATTTGGCGGAATACAAACTTAATTTTATCATTTTATCGTGCTGCATTCTGCACAACTTTTTAAATAAGCATTCTCCAA